>NC_090746.1:45725525-45728025 GCF_036898095.1 Palaemon carinicauda | reverse complement strand
GAGAAGAGTGCACATTAAACAGATAGACTAAATGATAGAAAAGAGATAAATTGAAGAAAATACAAGGATCAACAGCCTTTTATTGTGAGGGGTCAGGAAGTCCCAGGCTCTACAGAAAGGGTCATCTACGAAGGTCAAATCGACCAATTTAGAAGTTTATATAGTAGGCGAGGGCAAAAGCCGCTTTCAGTCGTGAAGATAAGTTGGAAACAGGTTATTTTAGGTATGAAGCTCTAAATAAGAGAAGAGACAAAGGCCCTTACTCTTCGTGCAGAAGGATGATGTCTCCAGAAACATCACTTTTGCAATGTCATCCAAAAGGATAAGAAATCATATTTTAGTCTTTTCAAATGAACAAGCATAATCTACACTTAATCGACAAAACAAATATATATATATATATATATATATATATATCATATATATAATATATATACATACAGTATATATATATATATATATATACATATATATACACATATATATATATACATACAGTATATATATATATATATATATACACACATATATATATATATATATATAAGTGTGTGTGTGTGTACGCTGATTAGCCTATTTGAAAATCTGAAAATTCAATAAAAAGAATATATTTTTGTTAGTTATAACTAAAACCAGCAGCCTAACTCGAGTGAAGAACATTATTTGCATATTGGCTTACTTAACTGGTGTGAATTTTGACGACTTTTTAAATCTGTAACGCTATTATCTTTAGAGTAAGGTTTGTTAATTTTTTCAAATGTTTCCTCTTCATTGAAATTTTGAGAGCACGTTATACGTACGAGTCATTAAAGCTGAGTCCACGTTAAGTGGATGGAATAATGCCACAAACCTTACTTAGACCAGGTTTAAAGGCCTTAAAAAGGAGAGGGTTAGTTACGCCTTAAAAAGAAAAGGTTTAAGATCAAGTGTTATTCTACCCAGAAGGAAGCGATCCTGGGGAAAACGGAAGTAGAAACTTGAAGACAATTGCCTCCTTAGGGAATATTAACAATTTATTCATAGTAAGGGCAGCACTGGCCAACTCTTATGTCGGGATAAAAATTTGTAGACTTGCATTTTAAGAAACAAAAATGCCAAAATTCCTTCGCATAGAAAGCAATGTGAAATTTAAGTATCTTGTGGTTATATGTTAAAAACTGGTAAACACTACACACATGTATATTCTGCATGTGAATAAAATTATTCAGATTTGTCCTTTCGGTGCTGCCGCTCCTTGAATGTTGCCATGTTCACCTATGCCTATGGTTTGTGTATAAATACGGAGTTTTTAATAATAATAATAATAATAATAATAATAATAATAATAATAATAATAATAATAATAATAATAATAATAATAATAATGATAATAAAATCAACAGCAGAACTCCTCAGTATAATAAACGATGCCAATTTTGGTCAAATGAATTCACAGACCATGTGTGGAGGTTAGCTTACATAGCATGTACAGCACTTTCGTGAAAATCGTAAACGAGAGAGAGAGAGAGAGAGAGAGAGAGAGAGAGAGAGAGAGAGAGAGAGAGGGCATAAAATAGGAAATATAAAATTAGATACATTTCCTGAATGATGTTCAATTAGTCGAGAAAATTTCAAAGAATCTACTAATAAATTTATGAAATATTTGCACAAAAAAAAAAAATAAATAATAAATTACAAGTAAAAGGTGATGATATAGAAAAACTGATAAATGGCGAGCGCCCATGTTTCCGTACAAAATATATAATAAATTGATGAGGTCAATAGATTAAAGATGATGACTGACCATTAATTCGTTAACCATAAAAAACTAATAAAAATTTAATCTGAAAAACACGAGAAACTTTAGGCACGACTTCTCGGGCAACGGAATGTTTTTCCAAGAGCAAGCATGACAGAAACACTTGATAAGAGGCACGGTAAGTATACTTCATAAGTGCAGATGGATTCCTTATACTGCTTGACTTCCAAGACAGCAGCGGTTTCATTAATTAATAGAGTATTATATAAAACAACAAGTGAGTAGTCAACTCTTCAACTTCTTTATTTATGTCAGCGACACCAACGTTGTACAACTGCCAATATATTTACTGAAACCAAAACGTAATCATTTTTTATCTAATCTTTACACAGGGCCAGCAAGTCACCGAATATATAATTACACAACGAGAGCAATGTATGATTCACTGACAAAGGAGCAGGGAAACTCAAGTTTTTATCAAAGTAATTGAATATTCACTTTGAAGGCAGATTAAATTTAAAACAATGAAAAGAAAATAATGATTTTTTTTCTAAATAAACGGCATTAAAATTTTGTGTCCAATAAAATCAAATTTGTCCTTCCTTCTATTCTAAGACTTTTTGTCTAACAACAACAACAACAACAACAACAACAACAACAACAACAACAACAACAACAACAACAACAATAATAATAATAATAATAATAATAACGAAATATGTATTCATATTTTTTCCTGTGTAACAAAGAAAGTCAACATGA
>NC_090746.1:45715525-45720525 GCF_036898095.1 Palaemon carinicauda | reverse complement strand
AAAACTAGCAGTGTAACCTGCCCAAACCCCAAAGGCTAGTGAACTAAAGCCCATTCCCCTACCTCAACCGTAGTAAAGCCAACCATCCCTTCCGTCTGCCATTTTCCTCTCGTTATCGTAGGCAGTTTCCATAAATCTTCCCAAGTACAGGATATTACCACAAGTAATTACGTGCTGTACTTGGGCGTAGGCAGTCATGGCCCGCACATCTCAAGTTTGCTCCTTATTCACTGCTGTACATTACCTACTTTATCTTTAATATTATCTCCTTGGCTTAACTCATATCATGCAACATAGCCACTGACGAAAATATGCAATACTATTCTCCCTAACATAAACATTCGATTTGATATGAAACTTACATTCTTTAGCTCCCAACACTTGTATATCAATCCACTAAACTTGAGTAAATATTTTTTCCTATTAGACAAACGTTGCAATGGAAAACATCGACTACCTCAACACGGATTTTCTAAATACCGGAGGCAATAGTATTCAGTAGACACCATTAGCCTTTGTATAGAAGCGAAGTATTTCCTGATGAAGGAAATATGACCAATATATTTCTTTGGTAACACCGTCTTAGATAATTTCAGAATATCGAAAAAAATTTATTGGATTTTAATGAGCTTTATAATACCCTAATGGTTATTAAGAGTTATCATCATAAAAATGTGTTTTGAAGAAATTGAATTTTATGGATTTTAAGGAATGCTCTATGTCATTTTGATAAACCCCTCCACAACCAGGAAATGAACATTGAACTATCTACTATGTCATTACTACGCTTCTCTACAAGTAGTTGAAAGATAAATTAATAATTGAAATAAAATCTCAAGTTTATTTGGGTTCCCTTCTTTATCACAGTCTCCTTTATATATTGAGCGTTACTTTTCGTAGGCGGAATTGCGTGCGTCCGTGCGTATGTGCCGGGTGGACTACTGGGGTCACTGGCCCGGGACTGAGGAAATGGGGAGAAGTGAGCATAACTAAGGGGGGATGAGAACCGGTGGGAGAAGCTGAATAAAAATGATGGAGGGGAAGAGAGAGAAGAATATCATAAAACTTTGTAAAAGGTTAAAATGTTGCATGATCCTACTTCTATTTAAACAAACAAGATGTGAGAAACAAGTGATAAGGGTAAACATAATAAGAGACGAGAGGAAAGATCTCATAAGAAAAAAAGGGGAGGGCACTGACCGTCTCAGAGAGAGAGAGAGAGAGAGAGAGAGAGAGAGAGAGAGAGAGAGAGATGACAAATACGAATGTAAAGAGAGGGGAAGATTAGTTACTGCACATATCAATGACAGACAGCCAGATGAACTTAAACGGGAAAAAAAGACGGGAAGAGATCTTCAATGATTTTTACGAGGAATATGCAGAGTACGTAAGGATATTGCAGCTGACTGGACCTACCGAGATAAAAGCATTATAAAGAAGAATAAACATAAAGATCAGGCTGAGGAGCAATTTCTCCATTCACCCCTTCCCCCAAAAATCTCGCCATTGCTCCTAGCGCCAACTTGCCTCTCTACTCCACCTCCTAGTCTCTTGCACCTTGCACGCCACTCCCTCCACAATCCCCCCTTCTCCCCCCACCGTTCCTTGTTACTTGGCTTCCTCTCAACCTTCCCCCTCCCGTCTCCCATTACCCCCATCGAGTCGTCTCGCTTCGTCGGTGTCTCCCCCAGGCTGGTCCTGTGGAATGGTCGACATGAGGAATTTCGGAACCACCTCCAGACCCTGCTTCTGCTGCTGATCCTCCTCCAGCTCCTGCTGCTGCTATGGGTGTTATTACTTCCTCTGAATTTAAGGTGCAGGTAACTCTTGAAAATGGCAATCGTTACTTTTGTCATAGGTGAAGTTCATTCATATGTATATTCTCAAGTAAAAACATTATCGTTGCAGATGAGTTGCATCAGATTTGTCCTTCAACTGCTACATCGGTTACTTTACTTCGTGTAGCAAAAATAATTCTAAAAATACGCATTACAGCCCACGGAATGATAGCGGAGCAGGAAATAAAATATAAATATATACAGGTATGTTAAGTAACAAGTAAGGCTATACTCCTGTGATCTACTTCACCCGTCTCTCTGGACAAGCTACTGTAGACCATGGTACATCAAACGGGTCTTTTAGCCAGAGAACGGCAAGAAGACATGAACGGCTGATATAAAAAAAAAAAAAAAAAACGCTTTTAAAGGGTTTAAAAATCAAATTGGGAACCCGCTGATCATTATACATAAAGATAAAATATTTCGAAAAAAGTAACGGAGAAACATCTGGATTTCGTACTCTACTTCCTTTTCATTGCAATATGTTTGTACCAGTGCTAAATCAATCACATTTCAAAGGTAAGGAAAAATGGGAGTTCACCTGAGATTATTTTCGACCAAAAAGTTTAGCAAAGCTATTCCAGTTATATCACAGAAGGGAATCACCAATAAAAACGAAAATGATGATTTTTTTAAATCCTTTACTACCATACTAATGATTAGTTGCCATATCGATAAAACGGTACCCTAATTAAGATCAATATTAAGCTACAAGAGACCAGGGGATCGAGAAATATATGCATAATTAAACATGACCAAATGCAAAGCAGTTACATCAAAACCGTGCCCTAATGAATAGCTGGCAGTAAAAAAAGATGCGTCTCTTGAGCTATGGGGCTTCACCAAAATTAGAGAGAGAGAGAGAGAGAGAGAGAGAGAGAGAGAGAGAGAGAGAGAGAGAGAGATAAATTGTCACCTGATAAAAACAGAAGGGGAGTTTTTTTCAATAGGAATCGGTCACTACGTATTAGTTTTTCGATGAAAGAATGCTCCTTCACTCTGGTTCGCACATTCTAGACCCCCAACAACTCGTCTTCTGATGAATATGGTCATTTCCAACGTCTTTCATATTATTATGTGAAGTTTCACAAACATTAACATGATTTCATGAAATTTTACGTAAAATCTGACGAAATATAAAATCGATGCGAGACAAATTCATTTCGGACACGGAGTCAAAATTTTACAAATAAGGGCAACAAGAAAACCCCGTCTAACTTTCAACCCTATTATTTGGATATGTTCGGGGATTTCAAGCCTCACCTTTTAAGTGCCAAGTCATTGCATAAACTGTGTCATGGAGCCAAAACATTACGTTTTGACACCTTAAATGCCACAGCTATTAAGTTTCCATTCTTCATGATTCAAGAACGTTTTTTCTCTTCACTCTTTCATTTGGGTTCGGTTCTTCATAAGTTAGGACATTCAATTCACACACGACTCCCTTTTATATATATGTATATGTATATGTATATGTATATGTATATATAATATATATATATATATATATATATATGAGAGAGAGAGAGAGAGAGAGAGAGAGAGAGAGAGAGAGAGCACGGCAAAGAAGAAACAGTCTTTTTCTTAATAAATACTAAAACAACAAATGAAAATTCAGTGACCAGCTATATGACAAGTATATCCTTCCGGCCTCTCACTTGTTTAATCCTTTTTTTTTCTTTTTTTTTTACTTTCGAGAAAACGAATGGTTTAAATCTGTTTTAGAGAACGAAAGGTGGTCAGTCATACTGACTTAAACCTGATCTGGTCGATAATGAATGCACTAAAATTTTGATCAGCAAACAATAATGCCACGAGTAAAAAACATTTTTAGCCAGAGAAAACCTGGGTAGAATATAAAAATATATATTTAATAACACTCGAAGTAGCTGGGCGAAGAAAATAATCAACCCGTCATCAAATATCCCAAACATAATCATATTTACGATTGAATTATTTGATGATCACTGATTGTGAAACCTGTAACTTTTCAAACTGAATTCTCACCGAAATATAACTAAAAGCTGTATAATATAATCAAATAAGAAGTTTGACTTTTGTTATTTACACCAGGAAAAATTTTTTGAAAGTAATACTAAATGATTAGAAAGTTACATTTGTACTGAAAAATTGGACCGTAATACTTTAAGGTGCTAACTTCTACTTGAAACGTGCAATTACTCTAACAAACTCTACGCAGAGTGACAAGTACATGTCAGCATTTCCTTTCAAATATCAGATCAAAACTATATTTCAATAGAACTTTCCATGCAATGAAAACATATTTTTTTTACAAGTTGCCAAGGGTGTTTTAAAGGCTAGTATTTTCAACCCACGCAGTAGTTAAGAAAAGAAAATGATAAAAGGAAAGCTTGAAGTTCCCACAAAACGTTGCGTGGGCCGCCGGCTAAACATAGCTGCTAGAGCAGACAAGATACGACCTTCGATGCTTTGTCGCATCCGATCGATTTCCAGCTGGCTTTGGCTTTGCTTATAAAAGTTCATTGCTGATTTGTTCTTTCTTTTACCAAGGCCATTGCTTAAAACAATATTCAGAGAAATTACTTAACGTAAGCAGTCAATGATATGGTAAGCATGCGAAAATGTGGTCGATCATTCATTCACATTTCGCCACAGCCAGTTTGTCCGAACAAGAACCCCAACGAAAATGACCTCTGAATGGGATCTCCCTCCAATTCTCCACCGCCGCCTCCCTCCCCCCTCTGGTTGGCGAACCGCCTAACGTCGCCTGCCATCAGCTGTCTACTCTTCGGTTCCTCTCGACTAATGCAACATTTTCCATCACTATTTCACGCTACCGTGCAATCACCTGCACCATCATCTTCACCCATCACGTTCGGTCGTAGAAAACTTTTCTCACGGAACGCTTAATTTCTTGGCACTTCCGCCCGTAAGGAAAGGCTACCTACGGAAATACAAGGATTCGGCCTTAACCACTAATGGAAAGAACCCATTTGAAAACAATCAGCAATTCCTTTACGATTTCTTGGCTAACGTTTAAAAGATTATGTTCATCTTTACCTATAGGCAATTTCGGTCTGTCATTTTCTACTGATGACTTTTATATAACCTCAATTATATAAAAAAAAAAACTTTTGTAAAATCCCCTATTTTTCTCCAGCATCAGTATAAATTAATTAA
>NC_090746.1:45688025-45710525 GCF_036898095.1 Palaemon carinicauda | reverse complement strand
CACTCAAAAAAATGATCCGGGATGCTGCCAGCAGCAGCAGGTATATCCGTTTTCCTGGTAACTATCATGATTATTGGTGGTCTTTATTTATCATTATCACTGGTCCTCAAAAGTGCACCCTCCCTCTCTCTCTCTCTCTCTCTCTCTCTCTCTCTCTCTCTCTCACATAGTTTTATATTTATCTTCATAATAATGACCCTCCAAGAATTACATATATAGTAAAAAAAATCAATGACATATGATGACAAATAACATCATTATATAAGATATTTTTTCATAAATTCATCCGCCAAATGAAAAATATACAGCATAAACTTCTGTAAAAAAATGTATATAACTACGAAAAAAAAAATCTTAGGAATAATTCTACGCAGTGCGCTATGAAAACCTACACCATAATACCTACTCTCTCTCTCTCTCTCTCTCTCTCTCTCTCTCTCTCTCTCTCTCTCTCCGTTCACTGCCCTCCTCCACTCCTTAAAAATGATATGCTGTTGAGCGCAAGGTAGTGGTGGTGCTGGTGGTGATGATAGAGGCAGTAGCAGTAGCCGTCGTGCTAGACTGGTATGACAGGACCCTTGAAAAGAGTGCAAGGTATTTAAATTTCAATACCGGAGTGCCGCTCTTGGCCTGATTGCTTCCGATGCTGCATCGAATGTTGTGTGAAAATGTATGCTAACACTCTCTCTCTCTCTCTCTCTCTCTCTCTCTCTCTCTCTCTCTCTCTCTCAAAAGTTTTCCTGATGATATAGGGCGCAAGGAGCGGTCAACATCAATATTTTCTGGGAAAGCATGAATTTAGAAACAAAATTTGTTAACTTCAATTGTGGAAAATAACTAATAATCCCAATACCAGTAAAGTTATCTTAATGGAAATGGTTATGCGAGTGACTATTCCAGTTTGACGATAAACAATAAAAATCCAAAGTTAAATAAATGAAATATATTTTGGATGCAATGTAAATCGGATGCTCCCTGTGACTAAAGAAGAATCAGAACTAAATAGTTGCTTAAGCCAAAGTATAATCCTTTTAATAAGACGACCCAATTGAAAAGGTTCCTCATCTGCACCAAAAATAATTCAAAGAAAACTGCGTGATTTCACAGCCACTTGTTCCGGTAACTCTCAAGAGCGAAACGAAGAAAATATAGTAGTCTGAAAACTTCCACCAATGACGGCCGTAATGCTTGGATGAACTAACAAATCGAAGCAGAGAGAGAATCTCTTTACTTCCTAAAAATGAGACAGAGCGAGTTCAGCGCTCCGAAACACGAGCACAAAGTATTCAGAAGAAATGAATAAGCATAAGTCTCCAGATGACTGTCAGGAAATGGCAAATCAGATGTCGCTGTAACATTAACTACAGCATATAAGGAGACTGATATTTTGTATACACACATACACACACACACACACGCGCACACACACACACACACACACACACATATATATATATATATATATATATATACAGTATATATATATATGTGTGTGTGTGACCAAATTAAAGAATTCCCACCAAAGAGAGATATCCTTTCAAGTCAGTCATTAATATGCTTATGTGGTACATTGTTTATCTTCGGTATCGTAAGATCCACGTGGAATTCAGTATATTTCATTGAGAGAGAGAGAGAGAGAGAGAGAGAGAGAGAGAGAGAGAGAGAGAGAGAGAGAGATTATTTCCCAAAGGAACATTACACGACAAAAATAAACGACGGACGATCAAGACAAACTTTTCATCTGCGACCGAGGAAATGAGAGTGCGGGAAGTCAATTAAATCTCAGAGTGGAGAGTCCCACGATACATCACACCATCTCGCCACTCTGCTATCTATTTCAGCTCTTCCATCTACGATGACATTAATTTCAGAGTAAATCATCTTGATTTCCGGTAATTATGACGTTCTTCCGCTTCTCCGATAAATTTTCTTGCTCTCTAATTATATATTGCCAGTGCGGTCTCAGGTTCAATGAAAGAAGCATTTGGTCAAGCCTAAAATGGTATGAAAAAAGTAATAATAAATACCCTTCTATTTCTGCTCACTTCCTTTGGTAATGAAAATCAGTAACTAGGATTTATGACCATTAATTGTATACCTTACATGCAAACTTCCCTGTTTACCTTTCCCCTGGAGAGTTACCGTAAACATTAGTTTTATCAGTTTACTATTTATTAGCGTAAAATATTGTGCTCATTTTCTTGATGCTTTATTGGGTGCATTAGATATCAGGACTCATTTTCTCGTTATACAGATAAATTTAAACAATGATTCTTATTCGATCGTTATACGAACAAACTAAAGTCTTATTCTCTCGTTATACAGAAAAAAAAAAAAAAAAAAAAAAAAAAAAAAAAAAAAAAAAAAAAAAAAAAAAAAAATGAATGAGTCTTATTATATTGTGATAGACAAATAAAAACTATCGAGCTTTATTCTATCGTTTCACAGACAAATTTAAACTAAAGTATATAATAGCAACACATCTTTAATGTACACTGAATCGGCATCAAAATACGAGGAAAATATTTTGTTAATGATGCCTAGTCGCCCACCGTTGATGTCTGAAATATCAACGGTATACAGACAAGGGCTGCTATGAAATTACAGTTATGTTTCTCTTAAAATAAAAGAAATTAACACACACAACTATGTCCATGCCTAAAACAAAGACGATTTGCTGTAGCCAACAAACATGGACGAGGTCACAAAACAAATATAAAAATAAATCTAAAATAGAGTTCCTTTGCAAATGGGAAGCTAAAAACATTTCTATTCCTTATTCAATGACTTGCGGTATGATGAAAAGATAAGGACATGAAAAGGAAAAGGCAATGAATATGGGAATACCAACAGAATACTAAGCCCTATTGCTAGCAATACTACGTGGAAGTCAAAATGAGAGAGATACGGGTAGTCGAGGCTGGAGATGGACGAGGTGCAAGGAGGGGAGTTACGAAGAAGGAAAAACAGCACATTCCATCACGTTGTGAAAAAAGAACATGGCCGACACGGCAATCCAATACCTCAAGAACACAAACATAGGCCAGGGGAATAGCAGAAGACGTCAGGAAGTGAATTTAAAAAAGAGAGGAAACTTTATGAAATACAAACTATCTCTATCGTTTGGACTTGCAGTAGTTTTGTCCATAATCCTTAATAATCAATACACGTCCATTCCTAGTGGAGGCAGCAAACAAACAATTCACTGAACAAACAAGCTTCTAAAGCAAATTTTCGTCCGTAGGTAAATCAATAAAACTTTCAACAATTTTAAATTAGTCATACACAAACTTATATGGATTAATGACTAACTAGGACATAAACTACTAGATGTTCCATAAAAATTGATGAACGATTGTATAATTTGTGGCCAAGTGAACCCTGGAACAATAAAATCATTACAGCAGACCGTGAAAGGACATAGTACGGTACAACACCTACACAGGGTCAAAAAGTAGGGAGCAAAACTAACTACTTGAATTTTTAACAAACATTTTGTTAAATATGGAGGTTTACCATCCTGCATTCTTTGCATTCTACTGCTTACTATAAAATAACCGCCGTAATTTTCATTAAGACGAAAATTAACCAGGTAATATAATAAAACACACAATGGGAATGCAGTATATATCATATGTTAAGCAACAAAATTCATCAAATTTTTTGATAAACGTAATAGAAGATAATTCCACTTGAATATATACCAACCACATATATATATATATATATACATACATATATATATAATACATATACATAGATATGTATGTATACATACATACATATCTATCTATCTATCTATTTATATATATATATATATATATAATAATATATCGATATACATATATCTATATATATCTATATCTATATATGTATATATACACATGTCTATGTGTTTATATATATATATATATAATATATCGATATACATATATCTATATATATCTATATCTATATATATATATATATACACATGTCTATATGTGTGTGTGTATATATATATATATATATATCTATATATGTATATATATACACATGTCTATATGTGTATATATATATGTATGTATATATATATATATATATATATATCTATTTATCTATCTATCTATATATATATATACATACATACAGTATATCTATATATCTATCTCTATATATCTATTATCTATATATCTATCTCTATATATCTATATGTCTATATATATATATATATATATATATGTATCTATTTATCTATCTATATATATATGTATCTATCTATCTATCTATCTATCTATATATATATATATATATATATATATATATAGATATATATATATATATATATATATATATATATATATATATATATATATACAGTATATCTATCCCTATATATCTATCTATATATATCTATTATCTATATATCTATCTCTATATATCTATATATCTATCTATATATATATATATATATATATATACTATATACATACATACATACATACATGCATACATATATATATATATATATATATACATATAACTCTATATACATACATACATACATGCATACATACATACATATATATATATATATATATATATATACATATATGTGTATATATATATTTCATATATATATATATATATATATATATAGGTTAAGCTTTACTTCCTTAAAATACACGGGCAACAGCTCGTGACCAAGTAGGAAGAGAAGCTATTTATCTCTCTCTCTCTCTTTTCGAAGACGATACACCATGGAAGGCTGAACCTGGCTATTAGAGCCCATTCTGCTCTGCTTCTTAGCAGCCATAACAATATATGGCAGGAGCAATTAAGGCCGCTTCGTGAGATTTATACAACTGGGGCGAATGACCTTTATGAGGGCCGAAACCTCCGATGCCCTTTGTATTTCCAAGATCTTCTTTAGACACGAGACCATGAAGTCATGGCAGATAATTATGATGTGATGCTAATGCGTACGCACAGGCACGCTTCCATGAGCAAGATCACTTGCGCACCCTCCCCCACTCCCACACAGGGAAGGTGACCCAAGCAGTCATGCAAGTGCCGAGAGAAAATAGGGCAAATGCAACGGAACTCGACTCGTCATTCCAGGAAGAAGAGCATCATCTCACGTGCATTGCAATGAACTGGGGCGACCTGTGCTTCCTTATTATATTCTGGACAAGCAGCTACATCTGGATGCGTAAGTAAATATTTAGATGTAAGTGATTTCAGAATGGAATTAAAATAGGTTTGGTTAAGATAAAAATGTAAGAATTTGATTGTGCCGCTTTCAGCTTTGTGCATTCATTACCAGACCGTGCTTTGTGCTGCAATACTTCTTAAGTCCATTGCAATTAAGTAAACTTCGAATTTTATTCAACAGAACAGCTAAGCACCATCATGACACCAAGCCTCATGGTAAGCAAAAACCAATGACACTGGCTGCAAAGGGTTTAGTGGTAGACAACAGTTGTGGAAGTGGCATTGCTATCCCCGTCGACCTTTGTGCTCTTCCGCTTGCGGTAAAACGCCGAAAGTTTGGCATGAATACCGGAGGGCTTCATAAACACTGAACACCGCTGTCGAGATTTCATGAACATGACTCCGACCTTTAGATTGGCCTCTTTCGGCTTGCTTCCACAACTCTGCTATGCACTTGCTTTGTGTAAAAGCTATATTATCTTCTGGATTCCAACAATTGGATGGCCAAGGATCTTTACATTTAATGCTTTGGGACAAGATTTCATGATTTACCAAGATAAAAATTATTGGAAAAGACGTGCAATAAAAATTGCATTAAAACCATATCAAATCGCAGAAATCTTCTCCCTATAGATTCAGATCAGCAAGATTCCCTTTTTTTATGGAATTTGGAAAAGAAATCTTTGGTGAGGATCGTCAAGTTACAAATGACAGTCTTTACTGAAAACCCTAAAGTGTAGACCAATTCAACTAAGATTTTGAAAGGCAATATTAACATAACATACAGAAGCGGGAGATATTCTATGTAATTTACAAAATAAAAGTCAGGAGGGTAGTGGTTGATTCATATTAGACCGAATATTTTTCGGGTTTACGGTTTACGACAAAAAAAAAAAAAAATAAATAGATAAATAAGCTGGGAGTGACAAGGGCCGTAGCTGAAACTCAATAAACGTCAAGTGTGAGGGGTAGATGAACCTCCCAGACGTCAAGTGTACAAAGCATTATAAGCCCAACAATTCGACATGATACAGAAGTTCGAAGCTTAAAAGAAAAATGAATGCTGTCGGAATGATTTTTTTTTCTTTTTTTTTTTTTGAGGGTACCAAAAATCGTAAAACTTTATTCTATCTTAATCACAGAAAAATTGTTTAAAGAAATAATTGTGGGAAAAGTCCCAAAATCTAAGTCTTTCGAAACTTTGAAACCCCAAATTACAGGAGACAATTCTAAGTCGGTTAAATAATAAAAATGGAATAATCCACTTTCATGGTGGATCAAATAACCACTTTAAAATCACGACTAAGGTTTGTAGAGAAAAGTATCTTCAATCAAATGTAATAAGATGGTGAACATGAAAAGACTCCTACAATACTAAATCAACTGATTGAAATGATCTATTACATTAATAATCTAGTATAGTTTGTGGTCTGATTATTTCGTCCCACATCGCACGAAAGGTCTGGGACTGCTGTAGGGCTCTTTTTTATTCACAAACACGTATCATAAATGATATTCAATGATTATCACTTTCATATTTGAGTTATTAAAAGAAAACTACAATTATGTTGTTTCAAATCATGTCTTCGTAACCCCAAGGCAATTAATTCTATGATATACACACGAAGAATGATGATATACTTAATTTTGTAATCTCTCGTGTTTTCGATCATTTTATATTTCATACTTTTATCCTTTACCAGCATTTGCGGCTATTCGATTTCACTTTGCATAATATAAAACATTAATATTTGTAACCACAATATAACCTAACAGCATCTCAATTATCCAATGATCAATGACTTTTCTTTTTAGTCTTAAATAGTTAATATTTCGAGGCAAGACAATGACGCCACATGTTGCTGCTAAGTCTCTCGCAAAAAATCAAGTTCGTGCACGAAATGTTGATTCTGCATTCTAGTTACCTTTATTTAGAGCACGATATAGAAAATATATTTGACAATTGCTCTGGATTTTCATTCGATGTCAGGATACCAAAAAACTTCAAATCATTCATTCTGGATTTTCATCGTTAAATAAAACGCGATATACTGTAATGTACTGTACATATGATCCCTGCAGAATATGCTTAACCCCCTGTTATCAACATAATCCTAAAAGATACATCATTACAAAGACTTCATAACATTTGCCTTTGAAAGAACACTTGAGAGAGAGAGAGAGAGAGAGAGAGAGAGAGAGAGAGAGAGAGAGAGAGAGAGAGTTTCTTTATGTATTGTGTACATGCACAATCACATCCATAGAAGTTACCTTTTTCTTGCCAAGTGGACAATACCGCAGCAGTCGAGCAAAAATCTTAACTAGCATGCAACCAATAGGGCAACCCCAACTACTTTCCAAGAGGGCAGGCTTTCACTGGTTTTTCGTCCAGTTTTCTTGATTTATTGTTGCAGACTCTGAACCCATCTGACCGAAACTCCTTGTCACTGGTGCTTTCTTCACCATCAATTGTGTTTGCAACATTGCTTAGAAACCTAAAACGCAAAACAAAATCCCAGCAAATATATGACCTTCAAAATGTGAAAATCTACGTCGTTAATAGAAACAAAATGACAATTCCAGTGTGATGATGCAAACAACAGAAGTTACATTTCATATATATATATATATATATATATATATAATATATATATATATATATATATATACCTTCCTCCCAGCATTAACTCTGGACAAAATTGACACCATATATGATTGGGGAGAGAGAGAGAGAGAGAGAGAGAGAGAGAGAGAGAGAGAGAGATGAAAGTATCTAGGCCATTCGTGAATCTGTGGAAAAACATCCCACAGGTTCCCTCCTCCTTGACCGGTTGCTTTAGAAACGATGGCCGGTACCAGGGCACCATTTTGTTTACCAATTGGTACACTAGAAATAAATCAGAATTCAAACATCTTTCATTATAATTCAAAGCGATCATCCATTGGGACAAGCCTGCAGTAAAAGGTGATTGAAAAGCAAGGCAAGACTTACAAAAAAAGACTCACAAGATAAGGGAGAAAACAATGAAATAGCATTAATATATATATATATATATATATATGCGTGTGCATTAATCATATTTTAATAACCAAAAACTATCAAAATTCTTCTCTGATCACAGTAAAATTGGTAAAATTCAACGATGAAACAAATAGACAAAAACTGAATGTTTTTGGATTAAACGCTCATCAGTTTTGTTTAATGCCTTTTCCATTCTGAACAATAGTCCGAGATAGGGTTTTCAAACGATTACTTAATAAACAGTTAAAGAGAGAGAGAGAGAGAGAGAGAGAGAGAGAGAGAGAGGGGGGGGGGGTTCAATAACAGCGAGACGCCGGATGGCAACGAATGTCAAAAGACGGTCAAAACAAAAGGCCGAATCTGACAATAAATGTGGCAATTAGGCTCCTCCCCCCATCACCCCCATCCCACCCCACCTGCAGCTTTAAAAAAGTCTCGTTCTTTAGTTCTTTTTTCTTTTATTTTTCTACTTGCCTAAATCGTCTACTACTAAGAAATTCTGAAACACAGATGACCTGGCTTTGCAGACCTTCCTAACGGTGCTTTGACAAGGAAGGCAACAAAGGGAAGTCAGTTTAATTAGAAAAAGAAAAAGAAATAAAAAACCGACAAAGAGGGCAACAGAACGAAATAAATTGTTGTCACCGAAGTCGAGTGAAAAATACTATTCGACGAAAAACAGTATTAGACTCAAGGCAAAGAATGACTTCTTGTATGTTTACAGTCATGTAATATACATGCAATATTATAATCGCATTTGTAATAAAAACCAATATATCAAATAATAATATAGCAATAATAATTTTCACGTGAATAAAAAAAAAATGGAAGGCGGTAACCTATTAAGATTATTCAAGCTGAACATTGATTTCTCTAGTTCCTTGTAAGGAAAAAGTAGAAATGAAGATGACGCGTTGTCTGGCGATGTCTTCCAGTACCCTACGTGAAAGCTCAACAGATGTGTTGAGAGAGATGTACAGCATGTTGCTGAATGGAGGAACTGAGGGGGTCGATTGCAATCATCAGCGCAGCGCCAATGTCCAAGACAGTTTGTAAATATCTTACTTAAATTTTAATGTTTAAGTTCCTTCCATGGGTAATATTGTCTTTAACGGAGATATTCCTTAGAAAACTAATATGTATCCAGATGGTGATCAATACGGCAAACATCAATCCCATGAAATCTACAACCAGATTTTATAACACCTATGACCAGCTTTCATTCCACCGCATTCTTAACAATCATAATGGCAAAACGTGCTAACACGACACAAATAACGATTTCCTTACTTGCGAGGCATTTACACACGGTAGTCCACTCAAAGGATCTATATATTAAGCGTGAAATAAAAGAATTTGTTGTATGTACAGAAAATTTTCCAGTTTGGCTACTACTTTCATTAATTCTGTACGTGATGACCACCGACCAAAAGTAGCTATGATTTCTAAGAGCGACAATTCAATACGGAAACGACGGGCTGATCAGCCACTGATAAGATTCCGGCAGTACAGTAAATTCCCTAGCACCGATCCTCTCCCAAAATCTGCAAACGCAAAAGGCAAGGCGATTCATTTGTCAAATCACCACTCAAGATAATATTGCGAAAGCGTTGCGTCCTTCCAGTCAAGGAACTTTTTGCTTTTGCAAGACAATAGAATTCCCATTATGCAACAACCTCCGGATAAAAAGAAAAAAAAAAAAAAAAAAAAAAAAAAAAAAACTCCACCTGACGTGCAATATGACAATAGTCACTGCTCTTACATAAAAAAAAACCGGTAACGTTGGAAGAAAGAAAAAATGACTGGGTTGAGATCACTCAGTACAAACTCTTGTACAAAGAAAATTTTAATTATTTTTGACGTTATCATTCGCAGGTAAAGAAGATTGGCATATTACTTCTTATTCTTCAACAACTCACTAAATTATCATCATGAAAAATAAGATTCGATTCACGGCAATCGATGAGAGATGAAGCTTGCCTCTTTTAAAAGTTTTATCTAAGCTCTTGTGAAGAAAAGGGCCTTGGCTTGACGAGTTCCATGTTACAATACTTTTTTTTTTAAATGCCACATGAGGGAAAAACACTCCTTAGCGAGAATTAACTTATTCAATTTCATTAATATTAGAATGTTTTCATTGCCACTTTCTGCATTAACATAATATGTTTGTATAAGAAAGATTTCAAGAAAGAAAATCGGAGGATGGAAAAATAAAGCTTTTCATTATGGACTGGACAAATACTCGATACAATTCCTCATGAATATTCTGACTGACAATACTAATTACTCTTTCCACAATGATGTAGTCTCGACAGCCTATAGCTTCTAGGTTACTTGCATAAGACTCGCCGATTTAATTTTAAAATAAGTCAAACATCATTATTTGAACAACACTCTTCGAATAATCTCAATAAAAAATGATAGAGCAATAGGACGTCGAAATGTCAGCAGGTAACCTCAGGGGGAATGGGAGGCGGAGGGATGAAAGGATGTCAATGTCCTCAGAGGTTACCCCACAACCCCAACTATACCCCTTGAACCCCAAAGGGTTAGACATTAGGTCAGTGGGGATGTATCTTTTCGCTCGTAATTAGAGATTAATTTGAACGAAACTTTTCTCATGACACACACACACACACACACACACAGAGAGAGAGAGAGAGAGAGAGAGAGAGAGAGAGAGAGATCAATTTTACAATGAAAATCGTATGACAAACCGGAGAAAATTATGATAAATTGGCAGAATTGAAAGGCTAACATGTGTAGTCCGAGTTTTAGACACACGTTTCTAGAATAGAATAAAATATTGCATCGCGTGACCATGTACTCTACACACTTTGATATAAAAAACAAGCCTCACTTTAAAAATTTGGTAAAATAACCTACTATTCATTCAAATCCGTCATTAATTGCAAAAATATGTGGGTATAAATCATCCATCGCTCAACTACAACAAAATGATATCAAGAGTCATTTTAAGATTCCCATAAGTTGAAAACATTACATCCTTTTGAACGAAATATCTATCACATTCATTCAAAAAGTTTCAAACTCTGGATCTGAGCAATTTGGAAACGGGAGGCCAAAACAAGAGGACCCCTCCACTAGCAAAAGGTTGTCATGCCATAAAAACAACCTTCAAACGAGCAAGCTTCTCGCACATCAGCCACCCCTGACAACTATCCACTGTAAAACCTGAAAGTTATCGTACAATACATATCAAAGTAAGTTAATCACTGGAAAAATACACTTGTGTTCCCTTTTCTCAACCAGTTTCCCCACTAAGCCCTTCAAGTATACAAAAGTGGCTTACAAAAAGTATCAAATGTCTTTTATAGTTAATACACCTCCCCACACCCCTAAGAAACTATGGAGTGCTATTACAATGTCTTCATACATCAGGCAACGAAGTCGGCAAGTTCGATGGCCCCTGTCACCAACACCAAAACTTAAGGAGTTGCTTCAACTACACGGGGAACATGTTTCTTATGCAATCTATGGGGGGTTTTAACGGACTATGGGTCAACTATATTTGGTTCCAGTTGATCATTATTCTTTAAATGAATGGTGACAACTAGAAATTGTCACAAATGCAATATTGCTACCGTAACTGGTTACAGCTACAGAATGCCTTTTTCCATTCACATCAACAAAAATTACCGTTGGGAATTTAAATAACAAAAATTACTTTTCACACAAAAAATGGAGTTTAAAACAGACAATGAAACTGGAGACAAACCACTTTCTTACACAGTCATTTTGTTGCCATGCCACCTGCTTCATTTTGCCTAATAATTCTGTGATCGAGAGAGAGAGAGAGAGAGAGAGAGAGAGAGAGAGAGAGAGATTCAAATAGCCAGCGAATACATACAAACAAGCTCAAAGACAAACTCCAAAGAACGACTTTCTATTCTAAAGAGTGCGTCCTCAGGACGCCAGAACACCGGCGTACCAAAAAAAAAAAAAAAAAAAAAAAAGAAAAAAAAAAAAAAAAAAAAAACAGCAAGGATTCAATACGTCAGATGTTATTTCTTTCAACTACAGTCTATCTGTCCGAGCATTTAGTGCCGATCAGATGTTAGATCCTGACGTGCATGAAACTCTGACTCGGATTGGGGTACAAACAGGTTGGGAATGGTTCAAGATTCGGGTGATGACCCCCCTCCAAAATCTATCCAGACAACTGCCCGGTATGAGAATACTGCAGGTGATCATCCACCAGTAGAGGTAAAAAGGGGCATCATCAAAACTCTGAGAATAATCAATAAACATTTCAATGATCTTTCTATGCACCGGGAATTAGAAAAATTGCGCAGACGTACTATATGCTTGTAATGAACACCTTGTTACAGTGTATATGCATTACACAAATTCTAACACTGTACACTGAATGAAAACTTGTAAAAATGTTATTGTAATGAACAACTACTAACAGTGCACGTATAATGGATAACTTGTAAAACCCCATGTGTAATGAACTTGTAATGATGCTCACGTAATGAAGATTAAATATCGTCATGACGTAAAAAATCAAGAGAGCATTTTTAATGTCGCTCTCGGTATCATATGATTCAAAGATTAAAACGGGGGGTGACAAATAAGTAACAATCACTACGCTAATGATACTTGAGAGAGAGAGAGAGAGAGAGAGAGAGAGAGAGAGAGAGATTGTGTGTAACACAGTGAAAGAGAGAGAGAGAGATTTTGTGTAACACAGTATTGTGAGAAAAATGCGTTTGAGTATTTATAGAAGCTACTATGGTATCTGGAAAACAGCATACATTAAATACTAGAATGTTGGTCGAGTCTCTGACATCACATAGCACATAACTAGACAATGCTTACTTTGATTTATCTATTTTAATAACAACAAACGTGGATTTACGGCTTAAATATATCCAGCTTCAGTATCCTTACAATCCACCCAACATGTTAATTACAAAAGGTATCAACTTCGTATCAAGAATAAAATTTCCAGGATGTTGAACTCAAAATATAATGTCAGTATTGTACATAAATTTTGCCACTCGAAAGGGACAAATGTTGCATAATTATCTAGACGAAATTACTAAATACTTTTATGTCATCAGCAATGACACAAAAATCCTGGTTTCTGCGAAAGACTGACATTTTAAAAACTATTTTACTTATCTAAAAATCAATGTAAATTGGCAAATGTAATTATAAGCATTACGAGAGAATGCAAGTCGCTTGCTTCTAAAGGTAGTCCGGCAGGTATGCTCCCAGCATCAGGTGAATTCGAATAAAAGCAATAACAGCTAGTCATGACACCAGGTTGAGAAAACTGTTGTTACAGAACTTCTAAAACAGAAAAGTCAAATATGAAAATTACAAAAGGACTGGACCGCAAAGTAAAAAGAAGAAGAAAAAAAAAAAAAGCTAAACCTCAGATTCATGAAAGCAACCGTACAGTTATGTCGAGTTGAAAGCAGAGTCGTGAATATGATTATTCTACGGCGGTTTAGGAATGTTAATAAAATAAACTGTACTTTTAAAAAGCTTAATTACACAGCTGTCCAAAGATTTTTTTTTTTTTCGTTTTCGCAACACTTAATTGTCTAAAAACAAATACCCAGTAATTTTTAAAACGTCAATAAAACCTCCGAGGAAAAAAGCATTATAAACATAAAACCAAAGAACGCTCAAGTTATTTTTCCATTTTTAAGTCCTACATTCTAAAAGAAGAGAGAGAGAGAGAGAGAGAGAGAGAGAGAGAGAGAGAGAGAGAGAGAACCATATATAGCCATAATGATCCGAAGTAAAACTCACTCAGCCAGAATTTGCCATGCAGGGGACACCCTGCGCATCCAAATCCCCCCCCCCCCCCTCCCCCCGGCCCAGCTCGATCCCAGCCTGAAACTCGTTCAGCCCATTTTTGCGGTTCAATGCACTTTGAGCAGACATCCAACAAAACTAGCGTTTCTTCACCTACGGAAAGAACACAGTCACAGATTTCAAAATGAGTATGTTTACGTTCTTCACAAACATTGTCCATAATAATGTAAAAAGTGGCTGTTTATTTGATAAATAATGTACTTTGATAATACAACAAAGTTCAATCTAGAAATTGCCAATATGAAAATAAATAAAACTATAAGCACGTATTTTCTTATATTACCTTGGACTTGATACTTTCGCCTTTGGGAAACAACTCCTTGGTCAGGTAGAAAACTATATCTATATGGGCCACCTCGACAGAAACTTAAATCTGTCTTTACGCCTTTGTCATGTGCGGTAAGCTAAACAAAATAGAAGCGTTGCTTGACCGTCGGCTATTGTACTACACTGAATTTAGTTGTACCATATGCTGTTATTTCAAAAGAACTGTTTCCGTTACGTATAAGGGAGGGGGGGGGGGTTAAAGGTTGCTAAAATATGTAATGTCAAAAATCAGGACAACATTAATGATGACGGTGCATATGTGGAATACAAAAAACACTCATTACATACACTGTAGTACCAAACTCGTCGTACACAGTCTTACTAATGACGGCAACACAACTTAAAAGACAAATAAACCCACTAACTTAACATTTGCATTGTAAAGTGAAATTAATATTATACGGGAATACTAAAGTATAAAAATGTTGTTTGTTGTAAGGGATTTAACGGGGATCACTTAAAATTTTGCCCTCTCCTATCTCATTCACCTTATTTGATTGCACATAAAGCATCATGTGAAAATGTTTCGAGTATTTTTCGCATTCCAGAGAGAAACACACCCAATATTTGTCCATGGCCAAAAATATTACAGGCATTGGTCAATAACATCCATTAATAACCCGAAGCAGCAGTATAATGATAAACTAGCAACTAGAAAAAATCTAAAGTTAAAGAAAAGCTTATCCCAATATGACTCTCCCAACTATAAATTAATTGGCGCTCAAATTCATTAGAGTTCACCCCAAAATCCTTGTTGAACAGCTCGAATAACTGTTAACAGGATGACATTAGACAGCTTTTGGAATACAAAAGCCAGTTTGCTTACTACTGTCCATTCCTTATTCATAGACCTCTTTCGGATCCTACACCTTATTTATGAAGAACTTTGAAGTCCCTTAAGCAACTCTCTATTTAACACAAATTGCAGCGATTAAGGGAGTGGTTCCCAACTCGTGGTCCATGGATCCCTTTTCGTGTGGTCCACAGTACTTTGTAATAAGTTGGAAAGACAGTAGATAATTTATTGATTATTCAGTATGAAGAATTTTATCGTAATTAATTGGCCATTCATTTTCCTATATTATTCCTACTTAATAAATAGATTGGAAATCATCAAGTAGTAGCTTCTAAATAATAACATTTCAAGTCACTAAGTTTCTAAATTTATTCTTACTCAAAAATAGAATGGTTTAAAGTATGTTTTGATTTGGGATTCTGGTCCGTGGCCTGATGCAAGCTGAGAACCACTAGATTTGGTGAAATCCATTGCCTTGACAAGTTATATTTACAGTTACCATAAGATACAAAATCAAGATTTTAATGGTTTGTGTGGCGGCAACATGAGGTCATCAAGTTCCTGAATTAACTGTAATCAGATTTAAACTTTAGCACTGAGCAATGATCATATGAAGCAATTTGATCCAATTTAGTAATAACAGTTTGGTCCTTAATTAGACAGAAGGCCATTTAATCTTACGATAATCAGAATGATGTGGAAAACATCCCCATGAAAGAAGTTTGTACGAAGCTTGAAGAACAGACTGCTTCTTCGCGGAAGAATTGTAATAAGTACAAGAAAACCTTTAACCAACTATTTAAAACATTTTTATGTTCATAACTTAGAACTTGTAACTGGTAGGAAAACTCTTTCCAGGTGACTGTAAAGACCAATATTTAGGTTTTCAATAGACACTAGACCTCCTTGTTTTCTATGTTCTTTGATAATGTGGATTTGACAATTAACATGCAATAAGCTGTGTGAATTTTAATTACCTAAGAATGTCTACGAAACACAGATCTTGTAGGTCCTGTAGGGCACAAGGTTCCCCTGTGTGATAGTACCGGGAAAATTGCCTTCAAGCTAAGTAAAGTAAAAGAGGATACCATATTAATGACAAAAACAGTTGGTTTTTAAATAAGATGTGGAGTAATGGTCGCTCGAATGTTTAAAGTGTGTTGAATTACATTGTGTGACTGTGTCCTCTCAAATAATCTCAATAGGGTCGAAACAAGAAGTACAAAAAGTACAAATTGGAGAAAATATAACAATCTCCAACGGAGAAACTATGATAAGGCGTATACACATTAAAACAACAGATATATAGCATAGCCAGAGAGAATAAGTACTTCTGATAAACTATACTAAAAGAAAAAATTATATATATATATATATATATATATATATATAGGCGGTCTCTTGGTTTTTTGAGAACCTTTACTTGTGGGAGTTACCCACCCTCATGTAGTACACATAAACGACTATCATTCATCGCACACTTGATGGTCAACATATCTAAGAGGTTAGGCATTCAGCGAACTGCCGCAATTTACTAAAGGGCGTCAGCCCTCCATCCGCTCCTGTGATTTAACTGTCATTGCCAGAAATCACGATACGTAACATACCATTAAAAACTTATCTTGTCACAAGAAAAATACACAATTAACTATGAATGATATAACAAACCGTTACTTTTTGCCGTATATAGTGTTCGCATTCACCCCTTTTCTATCGTCTCGCAAAACGGGCAAAATATATGAGGTCGAGTTAGAAGAATCTCATCGAGCACCAGAAGCTACTTAAAAAATGCTACAAAAGTAGTAATCATGATACTCAGGCTTGACGAAAGATAATACCTAACTGAAGCAAAATGAAAACGACCATAATACGCAAGAAAAATGGGAGGCACTAAATATGAAAGAGTAGCAATTCTCCAACACCACCACCTCCTCTTGTTCTTTCATTGTCCATTTCATCGGCATCCGTGTAAGAAATCATAAACAAGCATATGGAGGTACAGGAGGGGGGGAAGGAGGAGGGGGGGGAGGAAAAACTTTCCAAAGAGCAGAGGCAAACACCTTCCAGTTCCAGCGCGAGTATCTCTTGTCTGGTTTTCCTGCTCTCTCTCTCTCTCTCTCTCTCTCTCTCTCTCTCTCTCCTTCTTCTTCTTCCACAGGGTAAAGGAGCATGCAGATTATTCTACAGACAATTTAGACAACCCTTCCCTTCGAATGATTTGCCAGCAAGACGCCTACAGTGATTGTAATATTTCTCAGAAAATAAAGAAAATATTACCAAGAGGCAATGATGGGATAAATTTTGTAGAAGTTTATGTTTACTAGCAGAGGGAAGGACTGGAAATTATCACAACTCTTCACTTGTGACTTGTGTCCTACGGCGTCTCTCTCTCTCTCTCTCTCTCTCTCTCTCTCTCTCTCTCTCTAAAATAGGCATAACTGCGTAGATGACGCGTGTGCAAGCGAACAGAGAAATATAAATGTTAATTTCAGAGTAAAAATAACAAACTGGTTCTAATTTCCAAATAATTTTCAAGGACAAAGTTCAGAACCTGGAAAGAGAGAGAGAGAGAGAGAGAGAGAGAGAGAGAGAGAGAGAGAGAGAGATTCTTCCTCTAGGCTACTTACGAACTTCTCTCTACTACCTGGTACATTCCTTACCAGTTGGGTACAGTCCTTTTCGTACACCTTTGATTTACACAATTAAATTAATGCAACAGCTGATCCATCACCCTTATATTCGTATTCAGACATTCAATGGTGCGTTACAAATATTGAAGAAGCTGTTACATGCAATAATCGAAAATGTATGATTCAAAGGATATTTTGCATCAGCGTCCCTGACCAGTAAAATTTCCGACGAGTATACACGATCTCATGGCAACCGACTCTTTCCATCGGCGGAAGAAAAGTGGAAAAGACATGAAACAAATTAAACTCCACTACCAATGTAATTTTCCCTTCCAACAAAACACCACTGATTAATAACTACCTCAAAAAAATTAACAATTTGACACACGAACTTCATCAAAATAACTCAAAACAATAGAAGCCTTGGCAACTCCCCACCCTGCGTTGGGGATTGATGATATGTTATGGGTAGGAGTAGGGGGAATTGGAGACCTCCCTTTAGTCCAAAATCTCGGACCACAAGCAGTACTACTCTCGTAATCGAATCTATCTTTGGCAGCAGACTGCTTAATTACATTATCTATTCCATTATCGTCCTATTTGCCGTTACAAGCGTAAGTCATACAGACACAACTACAAAAGCATATATGGCAAAATGGATTTATTATAATGAAATTCTTGAGTAATGAAACAACCTTCCGCTGAGCATATCAAAGACAAGAGTCCTGGGCACCACAAAGTGAGCAAAATTTCCCAAATTCACCTACGACTTCGATGTGTGTACTCTGTGTTAGACGAAGCGGACAATAACAAGAAAACACACCGAAGAATAAAAGATAAAAAGGCTCAAGAGCAGAGGGATACAATTTAACTCTGAAGAAATTACAAAATCAAGAAGGTCAAAATTCGCTGGAAATATAAAAATGAGAAATCGGAATGAATACAAATAAAAATAAGTCCACACAACTTTCTCTCCTTGAGAGAACGAGCTCCAAGCAGAGATTTCAACGCAGGCACCACATGTAATCATAAATTCCAAGTCCCGTTATCTTGGTAAAAAATAATCTTTCAACAATATTTCCCTTCCTTATATCACGAGGAGCAGGCCATGATTGTGACTATAAATCTAATTATCACTATGAACTGCAAAGAAATTCCTTTCCAGAACCCGTGTACAAAATAGCTTTTTATAGTTATAAAAATAATTTTTTTTTTAGTGCCTCATGATCCACTCAGCTGTAATAAATTTAATGGCTGAGTCCCAAAAATCCTTATTTCAAAATAGTAAAGCTTTTATTGACAACTGCAAGAGAGAGAGAGAGAGAGAGAGAGAGAGAGAGAGAGAGAGAGAGAGAGAGTCAAACTTCATTTAATATTTCCGTATAGATGAAATCCATTACTTTCAAAATAATGTGATTTCATAATACATAAATAACATACTATGTAATGTATTCGTGCATCGCAGCCATTAGTACGTTTACGACTCTAACAAAAAATTTCAGTCAAATAAAATGTCCCTATCTTGATAAAGATTAAGTTCACAAAACAGCAAACACGAAGCATAACTGGCAATACTACGTAGATAAAATCCAAGATTTATATTCTTAATTAACCCCGTGTAAAAGACATAAGAACTATATCGTGCAGAACACTAAAATCAGTCTTCGAACACCATATTTTCGAACATAATTATAAGAAAAAAAGGAGTGGGAAATGAAATGAATGTAAACTAAGACGTTATCGGAGAAAACAGAAACAAACTCATTGGTCCAAAGATGACGAATTTGTATTTCTGCAAACAATTATCGCTTCGTCATACAAATATTTGTATTTGCCCCGTAAAAGGACTGTAAAAAGATTCCTCCACTATTGGTATTGCATATCAATGGCCTAGCTATACATATAATAGGAATATCAAGGGAAAAAAATTGTCGTTCAAGTCATATCTAGGATATGACAAGTACAGTGTGTTATGGGCGCCAACACTAGCTTACATTGCGTACTTGAAACGTAATGGTCATTGAGTGTTGGTGAACTTATATGTATATGAAAAATCAAAAGATTTTTGCATAACCGTCAAATGTTCCTAGTGAAATAATATGACTTTTAACTACTCGACCACGCGTACAACACACAATTTTAACTGGTTCATCTCGACAATCTTATACTATATTTACATAGTGGGTTGAATATATATATATATATATATATATATATACATATATATATATATATATATATATATACACATATATATATATATACACATACATTTCACTATTTGCAAGGTGTCAATTGCTTTTATCTGACAATATCCCTACGACTTTCCTGATATTTTTTTCTTTGCCACATCCTTCGATTTTGTGAAGGGAATTGGGAGTGCTAAATATATCTGGCTTACGTGTTTTTTTGAAGTCAGTTGCAGTTAAAATGGGAATATTTCACGAAACTACAAAGCAAGCCAATGAAGATTAACAGTTTTCATTACAATTAATTCCTATGCTAACAACCAGGTGTAACAAAAAAAAAAAAAAAAGAAAGGCCATCACAAGAATAAAATGACACAATCTCTTTCACATATAAGGAGGAATCTAGACAACTTATTAATGAAAGAAATAAAACTGGGACAATATAGTTCTTACGAGTCTTCAGTTGGTGATATTCTTTGAAACTATTCGTCATATCCAACAAGCGCTAAAAGTAAACAAAGCTTCCTTAAAAAATCTGACTGACGTATAACAAGTATTTTAAGTACAAAATGTCGAATTCAACACTAAGAAACTTCTAATTTAAAGGTAAAAAAAAATCAACTATTTTCCAGGATAGACTACGTTCACTTTCTCGACTGCGAAGCCTTCTAGTTCGTTAGAAGGTTTGCAAGAATTTTAAACCTTGTACTTACAACTCAATTTTCATTCCCCTTTACTATACTTTGATTTTCTCATAAAAATAATTTCTGTAAGATATCGCGTCACTAAGAAAACAGTCTCTACCATTTGGAGAAACATCTTTTCTATTGACATTACATAAAAAAATATCTCGGAATATACGCCATCGCTCGCAATGGCGGAAAATGTGAAACGAAATCATTTAAGGATCAGCTGCGAGGGGAAAGTAGACGTGAAGTGAGAATGAGGGGGATGAATTTCTGGAGGAAGTAGCTTCTTTTAAAGTTACTGACCAGTCATTTACCTTTAACATAACGATGGCGTAAAAACGAAAAAAGTTTAGAAGACCTGCACGTGATTGGCTGGTTCTTTCATTGCTCCTGACCAATTACTAGCGCGCATTTCCACTTTGTGGTTTTCCATCGGAAAGAACTTCCCCATCGAACGTCTTCCCTTCAAGCTTCACCTTTTGCCCAAAACCTCTGCCCCTCTGGTCGTCCAGTCTCACCGCCCCCCCTCCCCACTAAACCTTTTAAGTCCACCGCAAGTAGAATAGAATGAACGCCAAATAATTTGTTTAGCTTTCAAGTGGAAATACATTGTTGCACATTGCGTTCCTTCTCTCATTAGTGTCAATTAAACACTATTTTTCCAATGCTTTTTTCACTTGAGAGGTTTTAGTTGATGGCAAAATTAGACAGGACATGAAATTTATCAACTACAATAGTTTTAAAACGCTGAAAATACAAAACTATGATTTATTCCATTAGATTTGTTTCACTTCGGCTACACGTAATTATTTCCGACAAAATAAAAGTCAAGTTTATAAATTACCTAGCGAACGACCCCTTGACTTACATGGTGCAAAATATTCCAACAGTGTTCCGTAATTCTCCTCATGCGATTTGTCATCTAATATGTGCAGGACTAGGTATCAGAAGTGATGTTTAACAATTAACACGATTATAATTATTAAAAGAGCTAATTCAACGGTCTTTCTTTATATCTTGGCCATAACCACAAAAAGTGACAATGTTGATGGTCAGCTGCAGCATGAACTTTATAGTTTTGACTAACAGTAATAGTGTGCGTTGCCCATATCAATTCTAATGGTTAAGTATGTAAACCCCAACTGAATGGCTATTAAGTCTAAAGATTATTTCCAAGTAGAATGTATACAAATTATTTCCAGATGTCAAACCTAAGACTAAGAAAGCGAAAGGAAGTCTTATCATTTAGACATATCAAACGTTATAATTATTCCCAACACAAATCTAGTGCACAAAACACTAAATCTCCGCGCGTATGATCGGTCATCTGGTTCTAAGTAGAGGCTACAAGAGCGAAAGACCCCTGAGGTGAATAAACGAAAAACGTTCCAATACCAAATCGTCTTTTTCACCCGAAGACAATCGTTCTTCGATGAAACGTCATGTGTCAGCCAGGAGATATCATCAAAAGCTATTAAACACCATGCGATGAAAAGGCTTTGGATACCTCATCTGAAAACCAATGTATATCATCTAAAACATATTAGAAAATAGTCATATTCCCACCAGGAGTTCAATATTTAGCAAATGTTCCTACTAGATGGCTTCAATGGAAGGAAAAATATCAATGATCGTCTGAATATTTGGATTACTTTAAAAAAAAATGATTGACTAAGAAAAGATGAACATTTATAAAACATGTTGAAGTTTCATTGCACTGCCATCGTAATAGAGAGAGAGAGAGAGAGAGAGAGAGAGAGAGAGAGAGAGAGAGAGAGATGAGTACCAAGTCGGAAAA
>NC_090746.1:45675525-45683025 GCF_036898095.1 Palaemon carinicauda | reverse complement strand
CCAAGACTAGAGAACAATAGTTTGATTTTGGAGTGTCCTCCTAGAAGAGCTGCTTATCATAACTAAAGAGTTACTTCTACCCTAACCCAGAGAAAAGTAGCTACTGAACAATTACAGTGAGTAATTAACCCCTTGGGTGAAGAAGAATTGTATAGTAATCTCAGTGTTGTCAGGTGTATGAGGACAGAGGAGAATCTGTAAAGAATAGGCCAGACTATTCGGTGTATGTGTGCGCAAAGGGAAAGGGAACCGTAACCACAGAAAAAGGATCCAATTAAGTACTACCTGGCCAGTCAAACATTATATATATATATATATATATATATATATATATATATATATATATATATATATATATATATATATATATATATATATATATATATATGTATTCATGTATGTATATAAAAGGGTGATTCCAATCATTCCAAAATGGGAATCACGGTTTGTTAAACATGCAAAACCATGAAGCAAGATTCCTGCATATTCTTAAAATAACCAAAATCTTACAAATAATACTGTTCAATTCGTGCATCTATATTCCTAAAAAAAAAAATAAAAAAAAAAAAAAAAAAAAAGCTTTTAAACTCCGAAGGTGATGCACCAGGGCTGCACCGAGTCATAAATATTACACAAGTTATGAGCAGTATCTAAATCTTTTTACTTTTTATCTGCTTAAGGTCAGCATGTATTTGACGTTGCAGCACAGAATAGGAAACCGATCGTGATGTGGTTCTAAACAATGCCACTGCGTTATTGGTAGCTTTTGTCAGTTTAAACTACATCCATAATACAACTTCTCCTTCAACGAAGCACTAACAAAAATGTAATCCTCTTAAACTCTTTTCTCTCTCACTAAAACTACGGTAGTGTCATCCGGTTTGTTGATGATGGCATTACCATGCCACTACGCCTGACATTTTTAGCAATGGAATGAAATAATAATACCATCCAGATGACTGCTCTTGAAGATTAGATCATAATTTATTTCGAAATTTACATTAATCTTTTCCATTTCTGTTTCAGTCGAAGCATGAACTGTCCTTTTTCTTACGTTAAATTTGATTACAGTATATTCGTGTCATGGATAACCTGAACCGCCATTGATTCTCTTCCTACTTTATTCATCATATTTTCAGTCACACTCACCCAAACCCCCTACATACTAGACAGTGAATCACTCGCCTCCAGCAGCATCCAAACCCTAGTCACCAACACAGACAAACCCCCCCCCCCCCCCCGACCCCACTATGCTTGAAGGCAGTGTGCATCCCCAAGAACGTTTACAGTCTCTTGATCGACTGCATCCCCGTCTTTTTTCTGCTAATTTTGCCACATTTCACGGATTGCCTTCCTTCAAACATTTCACTTGTCGGCTTCCGATCAACCAGGATGCGATGACAATGTTATATTTCCATGGATTTGTGAGAACAAAAACTCAATTTTGTTTTAAGGAAATAACTTAGACTATTCTTAAAATCCAACTGATACATCAAATAAATAGTAAGGGGTTATAATAAGAAAAATAATATGATTATATATATATATATATATATATATATATATATATATATATATATATATATACAAAAATCTTCGATTCTGTAAAAATAAACAATAAACCTCTCTCTCTCTCTCTCTCTCTCTCTCTCTCTCTCTCTCTCTCTCTCTCTCTCTCTCTCTCTCTCTCTCTCTCTCTCGTATTACTCAAACACACCATGAGGACATACAATTAAAGACACACACCAAGTAATCAATATCGATTAATCCTCAATCGCTGAGCAAATAATACTAATATACCTTTCGTCAACCGAGCTTACTGTAGGAAATGGTCGACCTCTGTGGCCTTTGGACGCCAACATGCTCTCGCCATCCACAATGGAGTGCGGGAAGGACAACCTTCACAAAGCACCCACATACGCCCCTACCTTTACCAGGTATACATGTACGTGCGTGCGTATGTGAGAATCTATTTCGGTCAACCTACATGTGTCTATAGTGGTTAAATGTTAGAAAACCCATGTAAGTTTTTCACGACATTAAATCTTATGCTATTACTGTGTTAGCTCCGTGTATGATCTTTCGGACAATGCTAAACGTTCCCCTATTTAATTTATATTGACTCATTAACACAATCACTTTCTCATTTACATAAAAAAAATTAGGAGGAAATGAAATTTTTACAAATTTTAACATTCTAAAACACAGTAAGTACTCAAAATTCTAGTTGATACGTATAATTTAAAGGGAATATTAAAATTGCAATCACAACCAGAGAGAAAAGGTTCGGGGCAAACTCTGTTTCAACTTTTTTTCTGATCTTGAGCACCTCAAAGTCGCATGTTACTGTAACATCAAACACAAAAATGAAAAATATATTTTAATATAATTCTAAAACAAGCAAAACAAAAACATTCCTATATTCGAATAAAAAAACAAACAAATCACAACGTTACAGTGAATATTGCACCAGAGAAATAATTTCTGAAACGTATATATAAAATAGACTACGCCTGATTACGGTTTTATAATGTGTCTAAGAATTGTAGCAGCTAATAATCAAAAGAGAGAGAGAGAGAGAGAGAGAGAGAGAGAGAGAGAGAGAGAGAGAGAGAGAGAGAGAGAGAGAGAGAGAGAGAGAGAGCAAATTTCAAGTTTAAAACCAAAAGAACTTTTATCATCGGAAATCAGCTCTTATATTTGAAAAAAGTTAAGATCTTATGTTACAAGGTAGTAAGAATTTTGGAAATTCAAAACATGATAATCCCGTATATCTTATTTACGAGTTACAAAGTATTATAACAGTTCATATTCTTATAAGAAATATTTCACCAGTATAGCGTTAAACAAACTTTCGTTACTACGTTAAATACCATATATGGTTATGCTAATGAGGAAAGGTACAGGTGTTACCCGTATAAGTAAGAACAGTACTACAGTTAGGCCTAAATCAACGTGTGTTACAAATTACAGAAGTTTTATGTATGTATATATATATATATATATATATATATATATATATATATATATATATATATATATATATATATATATATATATATGTATATATATATATATATATATATATATACATACATATATATATATATATATATATACATATATAAATTTTTAATTCGTCAGTCCATGGTCTCTTCCTTCCCATGTTTCTTTTGTAAACTCTAGGGACTCATTCTGCTATTCTTAATGTCCATTACCATCTGTCATTCTCAATAAATGCCCTTACAATGTCCATTTCCTTTTCTTACATGTTGATAGGATATCCTCTACTTTAGTTTGCACTCGTATCTATGATGCTCTTCTTATCTCTTAGCGTCATTTTCCTCATTATTCTTCCCATATCTCTGAGTTGTAACTAGTTCATGTTCTAAGATTTTTTTTTTTTTTTTTTTTTTGAAGGCCTTGGGGTTATAGTATCTTGCTTGTCCAACTAGGGTCGTAGCTTAGATAATAATAATAATAATAATAATAATAATAATAATAATAATAATAATAATAATAATAATAATAATAATAATAATAATAATGATAACATGCAAGACTCTTTTTTACTCCTCTGTTTCTCCTTCCTTTCTTCTGAGGTGTTTCTGACCACGTAACGGAACTGTTTGTGCGAGCCCATCTTCACTTGAGCTCAGAATGGCCTTCCATGTGAGACATACAGTATGATCACAGAACTTTAGAGTTCTTTGCTATGTGAAAAAAAAGGGAGAATGATAGGTTTCTGAAAAATGTTAGAAGATAGATAGAGAGGGAGACCTAAAACATGCCGAGTAGATGGATTGAAAGGAGAACGGGAAAGCACAACTGTATTACCCAGGATGGGCGAGAGTGCGTGGCACAGAGTTGAATGTCACAGTAGAAGAGCTCAAACCACAGCTGATGAGCCTTCTATATAGTTATGAAGCAGCTTATATTGTGGAAGGTTCCTTTACATAGGGATCATCTATGTTCAGCAAAACAAGTGCCAATACGAATGATGTGGATTTATTTTTGTATAACAAAAAACACAGAAAGGAATATATATATATATATATATATATATATATATATATATATATATATATATATATATATATACATATATATATATACATATATATATATACATATATATATATACATATATATATATACATATATATATATATACATATATATATATATATATATATATATATATATATATACATATATATATATATATATATATATATATATATATATATATATATATATATACTTACTTTCCTGTCAGTTCTCCCCGTCCCTCAGGTAGGGGGAGAGGGAGTAGCCATACCCTGGTGAGAGGGGATTACCTGCGGTTGCATTGGGCATATCTATCTTTCTAACAGGTCATGTACGCTAGTATATATTAGCTAAAGACCTTTCTAAGCTCTTTTAGACAGCATCGTAGTACAAATATAAGACACACGGACAGTCCGGTAGCCAAAAACACACACAGGTGTTTTGTAACCCTATCTGCACGCCTCATCCATCCCCAATTCCCTATCTCCCTTTCTTTCTTTTTTTTTTTAGATGAAAACACCTGTGACGATGGAAAGTGGGCGGTGATCAACACAGATGATGCAGTTAATAATTCTTATCAGAGAAGTAATGTCAATAGTGTGTGGTTAAATGAGTAACGAAATTCACAACTCAGGACATTACTCGTTAAACCAAGTGTGCAACTTGTTTCAGGACATTACCCGTTAAACCAAGTGTGCAACTTGTTTCAGTAAAACTGACAAATCAAATATGATAGAAAAAATCATAGGGATAATTGACAAAAAAAAAAAACACACACAACTACCGAATTTATATAGGAAATTTCATTATAACTAAAAATCAGATATGACTTTTTATCAAACCATTATAGTGATAAATGTCTTATTAACGTGTAAAATCACATTACTTCATTGCAACAGTTAATCAGAACAATATTTCCATAATAATTGATAGTAATTTTCTTTTCATTGGAACCCTTTGCTTGTTATTTTTTTTTTTGCCGACGGTAATAAGCGAGTAGGCTACATAGCAATACATTACGATAATTCAATATTTATTGAGATTCTTAAGTTTTCGCCTTACTAATACTATCTAAACATGTTGAAATAAACGAAATGTTCTTGAAGAACAAATTTCTATACAAATGGTAACATTTTATCATCCCAAAGGATATTTGTTAAAACCGTATTTTTTCACCTTCGTTAAAATATTTCACCCAATCCTAGCCAAATATGGCAAACACTACTTCCTCGTTAAATCCACCAAATCAAATATTCCGTTTATTTATTAATGATTTTTAGACATCTATCACACCTTCTGGGAATCAACAAAAAAAAAAAAAAAAAAAAAGCTAAAAATCTAGTCAACTAAACACATAATTAGGTTTATCGGCACTGGATGCAAGGGGTTGAAGTTACTGTGAACAATGATCTATTCCTAAAAGGTTGATCTAAGTGAGGATTGGGTGAATTTACTTCCGCCATTAAAGATAACTCATGAATGGCAAAGGCAAGGGGCAGTGACCATTCCCTAGTAGAGACTAACCCTATATATTGTACATATGTACAGCACCCAAGCCGCTCTTCAACCAAGCTAAGACTAGAAAGGGCTAAGCAATAATGGGATTTTTGGTATTATCACACAAAAATAATTGTCTAGACCAAATTTCGATTTCAGTCGGACATCCAATATTTTTCCTTAATACCGACGAACTAGCCAAACCTAAACTACAGCATAGTGATTGAAAATTATAAATCAGCAAAAATAAGTAAATATGACACCCCCTCGACTATAAATATTTACAAACACATCAGTGCTGCAAAGTTTGTCAATAAATACGATACTACAACGTTTGGTACACCTAATGAAAGCTATTCTCTTGAAAGCTATTCTCTTACAAATAATTAAACTTCAATTTAACAAAAACTAACACTAATTACTCTAAAGTACATTATTCATAATTTTTTTTAACCAAGATATGCAAACATATAATTGATTCTTTTTGCATATTTTATAAGATTTTAAAAGTTTCGTATTGTAACACGCAGAACTATTCTCTCTTGAGTTTCCTAATTAATGACCACTTTTTCTCTTCAAATAACTATTGCCAAAACGCATTTGTCAAAGTTCCTATCAGATGATAAGTTTTCAAATGCACGTGAATTTCTCGTCCAAAAATCATATGTATAAGATAAAAACATGATAGGTAACATTGACTATATTTATCTTAATCAAACCTTTTGATAATTTTCAATTGTTTTTAATTAAAAGATAATTATTAGGGAAACCGAAGCAAGGTGGCAATGACAAAATATACCTTGCACTCATATATCCGATACTGAGAGAGAGAGAGAGAGAGAGAGAGAGAGAGAGAGAGAGAGAGAGAGAGAGAGAGACTTCTGATACCAAATACATTTATTATACTTTCTCTTACTAGTTAGAGTCACGTAATCACGATTCCTTAACCAGTTGGAGATAATGGAGCAATGGCGCCTCCCACCGTTTCCATCAGCACAAGTGTGGGAGGGCAGGTGTTAATTTTCATGACGCAAACAAAATACAAACTTTGACTATAGTAACTGGACACTATGAAAAAGTGCACAAAAGAATGCTAACATTCAGCACTAACAATTACACCGTATACCACAAAAACCTGTTATGGGGATCCTGTAATGTTACGTAAAACAATACAAAATCATGTAAATCAAGTTTTTCCTAATGTTATAATTCCCCTTCCTACAACAATGAAACGATTATTGGTACGTTGCTTGGACGCTTACATACTTCCTAACTAATTAAACGTAATAAACGTATCACTGAAACATATAATTCCCATCTTCCATTCATGACTACCACAATCATAAAAAATATGATTCCCGAACAAATTAAACTTCCTGAAACTACATCACAAAAACAAAATTATGGCAACCACTAAGCGGTGTTTATGAACATTTGCATAACGATGAAATAGTACAAAGCAACTAAGACATCTTCATCATCATCACACACACACACAAAAAAAAAAAAAAAAAAAAAAAAAAAAAAAAAAGACATTGAAAGCTATGATGGAGACTGATGGGGAGATGTTCAAGAACCTATCACTAGAACAAATTCTACCTTCAAACCCAAGTAAGATTTCAGGCAAAGTATAAAGATCCTGACGACGACATACAAACACGTTGACCTCTCCTGCCGACCGATTAACTTTTCCTCTCTTATTCACTGCAATTGAGGCCCCACCCCTGGAACCTTATGCAACTTGTGTAAAAACACAGACGAGACAGGGAAAGCGATCTTCAAGCCTTCTTCCGTCATAGACGTAAGAAGCCTGAAACTCTAATCCCTGCAAGGTGGTCGGAATGAATCATTCATATAATTGAACAACTGCGTAAGTACGAAGCTAGTAATTCTTAGATTTTCCTTTTATATTTGATGGAAGTACGCACACTAACTCAATGTTATCAATGAAAG
>NC_090746.1:45658025-45670525 GCF_036898095.1 Palaemon carinicauda | reverse complement strand
TACATTATATGAAGTAAAGCTAAGAAAGATATAACTATCATTACTCCATTACGCCCATTTTTTTTATGAGGAACGAAGGCAAGAACGATCACCTAGAGAGTGAGCCCTCCCCTATAGCTCACACGTTTCTCCCACTCCACCCACTCACAGGAGGCAGCCACCCTTTTAAAAACAGAGCGATTCCCACCGTGGCGTCGTCCCTATTTCCCCCACACCCTCCTCATCTATACGTAGTGGCTTTTCATCCAGATGATCCTATTGATATCAGAGTTTAGACACGTCCATGTCTCTCCCTTTCACTGGTGTAAATACTCAATGACTTCCTAATGTTACGCCACCACTCATTTCATTAATCTCTCGATTTCATGGTCTTCTCTTATAGTCATTTTAGAATAAAAGTGAAATATTAAATTTATTCCTAAGCTGTACGATCATGTCAGCATTAATACTGACAGGAAACTTTTTTTATTTCCAAAACCTTTAAGTTATGATACGAATAATGATTTCTATCTTAAATGCATACATGAAAGGGGGTGGTACTCCACCAAATAAATTATTTAGCATACAACAAAACTTACGAGTTCCCTTAATATTTACAAACAGCTGCTTATGCAACACACCTGAACCACAGTGATGCAAGAGATCGCGTTGTCTTTTAACAGTATGAAATGAAAACAGGTTTTAAAATTTAAGAATATATTTAAAAAGAAAAAAAAATATAACATCAAATTACATATTCAAAATACTTTCCACACACGGAAAAAAATATTACGCAATCAGGGCGATGTTTCATATATATATATATATATATATATATATATATATATATATATATATATATATATATATATAATATTTCGAGAGAAAATATGTAAGTTGGGAGATCGTTTTCAGGAGAAACTAAATACTTTATAAATATAATAAATACAATATTTTTATTACGTAAGACAAAACAGATGTGTTTGTGAGAAAGGCAAATTTTAATCGATACAAATGACGAAAGAACTTTCAACATTAAGATGGCAAAGCAATCACCATCGTAATTTTGTGACACCAATCTGAACACTGAAAACGATCTATTTTGTACAGTGGCAAAACATCATCATTTATTGATGACGAATCCTGAAGCACTAGTGATGTCACAAACAAATTAGACAAAGGAAGGTAGACAGCAACCGTACAAATAGTCTACAAAAGCCAAAGAAAAACACTCCTCGTCATACTGGTTTTTCATTACGAAGGAAAGTGTCAGTCACCAACATTCATCAGTCCTGGTAAATTTAGCGAAAGTACCTAACTGCCAAATGAATATTTTCTATCTACCCACAAACCAGATGGTGTAATACAAGACAGATTTTTTTTGTAAAACGGGATGTTAAATATAGGACAAAATTATTGTGCCAAATGCTCAAAATCCCCCACAATTAAAAAGCGGTTGTGTAACATGGTAAAACACAAGACCTAAAAGTACTATCAAATACAAGGTGGAAAATTCTAACACAAAAATATAACAGTAACAATGAAATTTTAGTATCTAATGACGGTGAAATTGCAGTATAAGCAAATTACGTAATAAAACGGTGGGTGAGAGAGAATTGTGATGCAGCATTAGAACGAAAGCTATCAAGAGTCAGAAGCCAAACTGGAAACTGCCAAATGGAGCAAAAGAGTCAAGGGAGACCAGCAAAAGGCAACAAATTGCAAGTAAGAGATTTTCACATTTCCATGGGAAACAGGACTTGCAAGTGTACGAACGACAGAACACGTTTGCAAAGGAATACAAACGGAATTGTATTCTGAGAGAGAGAGAGAGAGAGAGAGAGAGAGAGAGAGAGAGAGAGAGAGAGAGAGAGAGAGAGACATAATAACAACATGTGGTACTTCACTCACACCTTGTCTAATCAGTGACAAATAAATACCCAAGACTAGACACTTCTACTTTTGTCATTGCACCCAGTACAATAGCGCTTTATATAGAATGATAAAGCGAGAAAATATTCAAACAAATTTCGATGGTACGTCTCGAAAGCTTCTGAAACATGTGTCGTAATATTATCTAACTAACATTTATAATATATTATGTGCGTGTGTGTGTGTGTGTTCTAAAATTGTAATATTATAATCGCTCATTCTCTCGTTCTCAGTATATATATATATATATATATATATATATATATATATATATATATATATATATATATACAAGAGTGTGTGTGTGTGTGTTACTAAATACTACCGTGTTGCTAATAATGAACTTAACACCAGGCAAGTATCCCAGCCTTCCTTTACCCATACAAATTACTGAATGTCTAGTTTTACGAAACTCCTCATCCGATATCTCTATAGCATTTGTTCCCTCTAAATACTCAGGAGTATGGCGTATTTTCCTTACACTTGGTTAGGACGGAATATTTATTTTTGTATCCGCACTGCAATCTAAGGCAGTTTAGTGATTTCACACGAAATAAACGAAATACACGAACGTTTAATGATTAGCCAAATTAAATGCTTTACTTGAACTACGGCGAAAATCTTAAGAGCCCCATTGGGAAGTCTGCGTCCAAATGCATACAATAAAAACCGTCTTAGATTTTCTTGGAATAATCTCTCTCAGCTCCAACCATTTCTTCTTTTTACCCCTTTATATAACCATTTCCTTTGGAAATGACAATTTTTTTTTCTCTCAGAGTATTCTATGCCATATTCAAACAAACTAATATTCATATGTAATCTAAAATTAACTTCACATTATTTGTGATTTCAATAAAGGTTTTAAGAGTTTTTCTCATTTGGCCCATCAATCTTGCATTAGGCAAATGACCTTGTTCTTATTTAACCCGTATTATTTCCTCGACTGAACATTAAAACGTACCATCACGGTTATCTCATCAAATCTCATTCATTACTACAATTCTCCTCTCCGATATCAAATTAAATCTGACTACACCCCACCCCCTCCAACACACTCGCCTCTACATCCTCCCCCTATTGACTTTAACTAGCCAGACAATGAAAACAATGAGGAATGATTACGCTGGAGGCGAAGGTGGAAAATATCGAACCGCGATTCATAACATCATGTTTCCACACTTGTCTTTTTATGGCATAAGAAGCATAATGCGTCCAAACGGACCATTCAAGCTTTCATGATAAGAACCTTGAATGGGCAAAATTCAATCTTGTTACCATAAGCTCTCTAAATTTGTTTATAAGTAAAAGAGAGAGAGAGAGAGAGAGAGAGAGAGAGAGAGAGAGAGAGAGAGAGAGAGAGAGAGAGAGAGAGAGAGAGAGTGAGTTAAAAGCCACTAATGTTATTGCAAACTCTTGTCATGCAGTGATATTTACATCGTTATAAATTAATCATAAAATGTATCTTCTAAAAGAAGTTGACTGTAATTTTCCGATAAATGTAACTGAATATCCAAACAACAAACACAATAATATAATGCTCTTTCTTAGACGGCACTACAAAGCAGTTGCATGGGATACTTAAAAAAAAACAAGCGTACCTGAACATATAAACCTTTAAATCGCGGCAAAAAAAACCATGCATAATAAATACATAATAGCGCTTCCTTTCAAATGCTAATGAGCTACAAGCAATTCAAGATATGTTAACCCAATGAATCACCTTTCTTTTAATTCATGTATAGTTAAACAGCATGTTTTACCTACCAAATATTATATGCTTGTTTCTTCGATGACATCATAGAGTGAGGTCCGATATGTTCTGAGATATGAGTTCGTTGGATTTTTGGGGGGATTTTATAAACTATACATTTTTAGAAAGCTAACATTACGAAGAATGCAAAAACCAATGTTGCCAGAATTTTCGAGGTCATTTTGGCGGCCATTTTGGATTTCTAATATGGCGACCACAAAATCTTATTTTTCTCTTATTTACTTATTAATTTTGTTTTAACTGTATGTGGTAAAATTTTATGCGTAAATTTATATCTGTAATCTATGAAGTATGCTTGAATAAATTCAGTATTTGTGTTTGTAATCAAATTGGTTTTATTGCGTATGTAAACTATGTTCGGCGATTGTGGCGTGTTGTTTTGTTGTGTATTGTTTTGTGTAGTTTTGTACTGAGTGCTATGTTCTCAGTGGAATAAAGCCTTGCTGAAGGTTTTGTGATTCTTTTGTATACTACACTGTACTGATTATGATGAAATATGACCAAAAAAAACAACTTTGATTTTTTCTCTTTACAGGTCTAATTTGAGCTGCAATGAACACTGTGCCTCTTCTGAGCAAGCCATGTGAAGAAGTAAAGGATGGGGGATCCAATTAACTGGAGACTGTGTATTCTTTGTCAACGTGGTGACAAAAAAGAAGTTCCTTTGGTACTAAAACCACGACTAGGTTCTTATGTGACATGCTTGAATGCAGTCAGAGAAAGAGCAACTTGCAATGATGGACAGTATGTGGAAATCGGGCGAAGACTCAAAGATGTTACCAGAGATACATTGAGTGAGCAGGGTGCAATATGGCACCGAAGCTGTTATCAGGAGGCAACAAACAGGAGTCGGATCGAGAGGGCCAGGGAACGCAATGAACAAGCTGTGAGTGCGGCTTCAGCCACCAAGAAGCGTGGGAGAAAAAGAAAGAGTGAAGAGATTGAACAGCCATCTGAGCGGCCGGCCAAGTTCACAAGATCCAAGACAGCTCCCCTGGAGAAGGATTTGTGCTTTTTCTGCCAAGAAGACACAGGAGAGCAGATCTTCCGGGTTTGTACGTCAGAGACAGAGAAACAACTAAGATCAGTTGTGGAGAAGTCTGGGAATCCAGCCCTGGTAACAAGACTGAATACTTCTATCTCCCCTACAGGTGCACATGCAATTGATGTTCAATACCACAAAGGATGCTGGAGAAGCAACGTGTTTCATTCCTTAAGAGAAGTGTCAGACCGAAGTGGTCCATACGTCCACCCACTTCAAGCAGCAAGCATGGTTGAAATAACAAACTTGGTTGAAGTGAAGACACGACAAAAGGCTGTAATCTCAATGGGAGACGTAGAGACAGTGTACAAGAACATGCTTGGGGATGTCATGGCACAGCATTGCCCCACCTTCAGTCGAAAATGGTTAAAAGAATATATTCTGACTGAACTCCCAGCTGTGACATCAGTACTGCAAAAAGATCGTAGGAAATCAGCAGTGCTATACAACCCAACAGCCTGTCAAGAAGATAATGTTCATTCAATGATAATAGATGCTGGCAGCATGGACAATATGAAAACAGTCTTCAAGGCAGCCCAGATCATTCGCCAGAGTACTGTCTACTTCAACAAGGAAAGTGTCACAGATAATGATGACATCCCGGTATCAAGTGATACAACATGTGTCCCAGCTGAATTGTACAGCCTGATGAGATGGGTTCTGACTGGGCCTGTGGAACATCTAGCAACTGAAGCAAGAACAGGGATCACAGACCGGTTAGCACTAACTATGAGCCAAAACATGATGTTTGGGTTGAAGACAGACAGGCAGGTCCAGTACAAGCCTTCAGGGTCAGGCACCTTTAGGCAGCACCGAACAAAAGAGAATCCCCAAGTGATCGGACTAGCGCTTTCACTTCACAGTGACACCAGGAGTAAAAAGTTGTTGGAGCTGCTCAACAGGCAAGGATTGTGCGTGTCTCATGGACGCACACTACAACTGGAGACTGCCCTGGCCAATGCTGTTGTGGAAAACACCAAGAATTTTGGGGGTCTCTATATACCTCCCTTCCTCAAGAAAGGTTCGTTTGTGTTCTTAGCAGCAGACAACATTGACTTCTCCGAGGACACCCCAGATGGCAAGTGTACTACACATGGTACCATAGTTGCGGTCTATCAAAAACGAGATGCACTTGGAGAGACAGTTACTCCATCACTCAGTATCAAGCATACTAGTAGCCAAACAGTTCAGCCATACCATTTACAAATTGAACACTGCGAAAAGCCCAAGCCAGTGCAAAATAAGAGAGAGAAAGTTTGTGGTAAACGAGGAAGGAATCAACACTGTACATCAAAGGAAGCAGATGTCCTGGATTATTGCCTGTGTATTATCAAGGTTAGCAGGAGGACCTTGTAAAATTCCTTGTTGGGCCGGATACAATTCTCTGACATCAAACAGCCTGCCACTGATGCAAATTGGAGCTCTGCCCCTCATGCCTGAAGTGGCCCATGAATGGTCAACCCTCCTCACTGTGCTGAAACAAGCAAATGCAATCAGGAAGTTTACAGTAGGAGATGATCACCCGACTGTCATCACCTTTGACATGGCACTCTACGAAAAAGTGGTACAATTGTTGGATGCTCGACCAGATCTGAAGAAGTCAACAGTACCAAGACTGGGAGAGCTCCATGCTGTCATGGCTGCTTTGAGAGCTTTGGGATCTTCAATTGAAAATTCAGGGATTGATGATGCTTGGATCGAGGCTGGCCTGTATGGTTCTGCAACAACAAGGCAGATTCTGAGTTGCTCACACTACAAACGCTGCCTGACAGCTCATATCTACACCTACATTGCCTTCTATGAATTAATCCTTGAGGAATTCTTCAACGAATACCCACAGCTCAAGGCTACATTTGACCAGGCAACAGAACAGGTCACATCAGCATGTTGCCACAAGGACAAGTCAGTCAAAGAAGAATCTATCAAACAAGCAAATAGTTCACTGCAGGATATCATGGCCAAAGAATCCTTTGAACAAGCATTCGAGACATGGAAGAAAACCAAGTGCAAAAATGTCATGTTCGCCTTCATCACCAACTACCTCTGCAGAGTAGTGGCTATCCTTCACTTCATTGCGGCTTCTCGAAATGCTGATTGGGAGTTGCACCTGGAAGCTGCAGTCACTGAGCAAGTTATTCTTTGCCTTCGACCGCATCAAGTACAAGAGACTTTGGCCACGCTATATTGCGGACATGAAAGATCTCAAGACAAACCACCCCAACACCTGGTCGGAACTTGCCAGTGGCAATGTGTCTGTCACCAGGAGTGCAATTCCATTTGTATCTGTAGGTGCTGACCATGCCTGTGAACACATCAACAGACAAATGAAGGTTTACTCTGGGTTGACTGGAATCTCAAACAATGCTAATGCAAGGCAGAGATTCTTCATGGCTGCTGCAGAACTTTCTTGCCTCTCAATTAAGTTCAAAGACCAGTTCAACACAACGGACACCACCAGAACTGAACATCCTGGGGTCACACAAAGCAGCATACAAAGGGACCACGCCGCTGTTGATAGCATCAAGGCTACAATACTGAGTCATGGGAACCCAGTCAGAGGTGAAGGCGATCAACTATACAACATAATTACTGGTGGATGCATACCACAGGAACATGTTCACGACATCCTACATGCAGACTCAATTGGGCAGAAGCTGTACGAGGACTTCGTTGCAGATAGAATAAATGGTGATGTTCGTCTGTGGGCCACTGTGAAGAAAGAGAAGTTAAAGACCTTCACCTAAAATAACAAAAAGTCAATCATCAAACTTCAAAACACAAGTATAGAGCTCAAAGAAACCAAAGACCTGTACAGACGCCTGCTTGTCCTGTCAAGATCACGAGACATTGATCAAAAGAAAGCAATCGGTACCTATGAGTTCACTCAGGTGCCAAGAGCACTTTTTGCCAGCGATGGAGAAATTCTTCCATGCACTGACAAATCAAAGCTAATACACCGACTTGAGAAGCTTGTTGAGGAGAATGCCGAAACAGAGAACCTAGAAGCAGCAGGAGCAGAACAAGAGTCAGGCACCAGCCAGAAGCATCATCACAGGATCGCTCTTGTGGATGGCATGGTGATTCTCCATAACCTTACGAAGAAACCACCAACTATGGAGACCGTAGGAGATCTTAGCAGGTGGTACTACGGCAGAGTGATGGGTCTTGCATGTGACTACGATGAAATAATCGTAGTATTTGACACCTACAAGCCTGAGTCTCTGAAACAACGAACCAGAGAAAGAAGAAACCTGGGTCAGCTTCCAGTTGAGTACCAGATCAAAGATGAAACAAATATCAAGAACATTACAATGAACAAGTTCCTTTCACACTACAAGACGAAGAAACACCTTACGGAGTACCTAGCTGACAAGATCATCAAATATGCTGCGAGCTCCCCGAAGGTGGTCATTGTGTCTGCAGCAGGTAAATGAACTTACAATAAAGCTTGTTATTTTTAGCATACAATATCTAATATATTTAACTATTTTCAACAAAACACTTACAGTGTGTAGTGTTTGTATTTCTTTATAGGAAGGACCAAAGCCAACATAAGGATGGAGTGTGAAGACAACAATCATAAAGAAGCAGACACACTGCTCATCCATCAAGCAGTCCTTGCGTCATGCCGCAGTTCACCCAACACGGAACTCATGGTTTTTTCACCTGACACAGATGTGCTTGTCCTTCTGATAGGACATTATGATATTCTCCTGAACAGCACATCAATTACCATGAAATCTGGAGTACTGCAGATAGGTTCTTTGTGGACATTTTTGGGTGCATCCCGTGCTAAAGCTCTTCCAGCGTTCCATGCATTTACTGGTACTGACAACACCAGCCGGTTTTCTGGAATCGGTAAAGTGACATGGCTGAACATTTTCCTTCAGGCACCAGAGGAGATCTGGAAAGCTCTGCAACAGCTCTCTGAACCAGATGAAGTCACAGAAGAACAGATTTCTATCCTGAGAAATTTGTCTGTCATGCTTACAAGCCGAAGAAGTCGGACATCACGAACATCCCAGATCTCCGGTGGTACCTTTTCTGCAAGAATATGGCAGACAGTGAAAAGCTGCCACCTACCATTGGTGCACTTAAACAACATATACTGCGAGCAAAGATACAAGCCAGAGTGTGGGGTCAAGCTTCTGTTGCCCAACAGAGCCTACCAGAGCCTTTGGGTAACGGATATTGCAGAACCAAGGATGAACAACTGCAACCGCTTACAACAGAACTTCTGCCAGCGCCAGAAGCCATTCTGGAAATGGTAAGATGCCTTTGCAAGACAAACTGCTCAACTAAAAGGTGCTCTTGTGCTGCAGTGAACCTTCCTTGCACTGAAATATGTCAGTGCACAAGTGACTGCCAAAATGACCAAGATTCAAAGGATGTTTCATCTAATCTCATTGACTCGGAGAGTGACGATGATGATGATACAGACGATGATTGAGAGACCATGATATATATTGCCTAAAGACAATAATACAGATTAATTGTGGCAGTTTTAGCTGCTGTTTCTTTAATTCTTTCTATGATCACTCAATGCTTAAATGTATTACCTTGCATACTTCTGCTGCTACTTGAAATTGCAATTGTTGCGTGGAAACACCTGGTGCTTACCTCTGATTAGACTACTGTAATACTATCACTTAGTGTCACAAATTGTATGTAAATAATATTTAACACTTTAGAATGTATGGTGCTGATGTGTTTCTAGTTTCACATTGTATGTAGGTTATCAAAAATAATGCCAACATGGAACAAGTAGTTTTCGGTTTTGTAACACATTTATTACCATAATGTTCCTTAATAAAATGCCTAAAAATGGTAATTTCTGCTACTTCATGTTTTAAATCATATCTAAAGACTACATTTATATTATGACAAAGCAAATTAAAGAAAAAAATAGCCAAACTTAGCTGTGCTGAAGTCTCTCAATTGAAAATTGCATTTCAGAAGTCGGCCATTTTCAACATCCAAGATGGCCGCCAAGGTGACCTAATTAATTTTGGCAACATTGTTTATGAGATTCCTTGACTTGTAAGCATTCCAAAAATGTATAGTTTACAAAATCCCCAAAAAATTCCAACGAAATTACACTAGTGACCTCCCTTCCAGGTAACGACTCACGTAAGCATATTAAAAATTTATAAGGCCAGTGTAAAAAAAAAAAAAAAAATATTTAAACTTTAACTTCAAAAATTTTATCCACCGGTAGGCGTTTCTTCCCAAATATTCGAAGTATACATATGATATCTATAACCCAAAATTCAAGGCACTGCAAATGAGGGCTCTTCTAAACTGATCGAGTATACTATAGAAGGTAATGTTAGCCTCTTCCTCCAAAATATCACCAGCTCCACATTCTGTATTTCAGTTGCAATTCTAAACGTGAGGTCATTTTTGGTTGTGACATCTACCAACATTTCTATACAAATTCGTATATTTCCAGTTTTCTTCCTCATATCTACAACTTTTGTTTTCTCTTTTTTATAATTGGTTCAAACTAAATCAGCCGATTTTGTTCAAATCCCACACTTGTTGCTTAAGATTTTGTTATATTTTCAGTTAAGAAGAACTTGACTGTAAGATGACCACTCTAGTCAGATAACCCAAGGTCAACCTTTGCTATCTTAAAGACGCTGGATCAGCCCCTTAATAGCAGCACCTTATTGATGCTATTGGAATCTAAGGTGGTGTCTAACTACAGCTGGCATAATGGTCGGTTAATTATGTTTCCTTTAAGATTTTTTTCTTTTTCAAAAACTTTTCCAAATTTATAATTGAGCACAATAAAAAAACTCATTTTCCAGATACTTCTATTCTTTCATCGTAAGCAGCAACTTCAATACTATGTACGTTTCCACCAATGATTTAATCCAATGTCTTCACTCTAAGCTATTTCCTATTGTTCGCACTTGGTCAAGAATTTTCAACATTATCCTCCCAAATTTAACAATGGGAGAGCTACCTAAGATTTTTTCCCTTATTAATAATCACTCGTATTGAAAGTATATCCGAATAGGAATATCATAATCAAGTTTGGTCTATCTAACAAACTATTTTACTTTTTCTTTTTGTTTTACTTCATATTATACTATTTTTTTTTTTTTTTTTGACAACCAACTCGTCTACTCAGCATTCAAATGGGAAAATTTGCTGTTTAAAAGTTATAATCTATAGATGTTCTTTTCTAGACCCCTTTTGTTCTATTATTCAAATTCCTTTATCCATCCCATTTATACAATAAAGAAATTGTCTGCTCCTTCCCAAAAGAAATAAATTAAAAATAATAATAATTCTAGACTATGACCATGTCCTTGCCCCCTTACCTAGACCGTGTGCAAGTAACTCAAATGTCTATTTAAGCCGTTTCTACCCTACCGTGATATGCCTTTTTATATCCCTTGATATTTAACAACAGGTTATTAAAATTTTGGCTTCAGAGCTCCGTTTTAAGACTCAAAGCGTAAAAATTCATTCATCAAACTGGCCATTATTTTTTCTCTTATAAGGATATGTTAAAGGTCTATAGAGAGTATTTTCCCAAGTACTATTATACTAAAGGTCAGATGATGATAATTTCCCTTAAAATGTTATTCAAAGTTCTGTAGATAATACGTTCCATGTAATATCATATTGAAGGTCTGTAGATAAATGTCCTTGTAATGCTACGTTAAAAGTCTGTAACTATCGTATTGAGCTTGAGGGTCTACAAACTGTCTAAGGTTACATATAATGTCTGTCATCATGTGCAACAGGTTTGTTATACACGAATTTCATTTCACGGTAAATTCTGGCAAAAATATTAAAGGCTTTGCGAGTGAGCGCGAGCGCACAATGCAATTATATATATATATATATATATATATATATATATATATATATATATATATATATATATATACATATATACAGTATATATATAACTCATTATTTCATTACTAAAAGCATAAACTCCAATTGTATTTAATTTAGAGCACAAGCTAGCTCAAATCGAAGTAATATCCACTACATGGATCTGAAGATTTGAAATCTCGAAATTTGCGTGGAATCTTAATAATTAAAATGTCTTTCTCTTATTGAGAGCAAATAACTCGTAGTGTAATTCTTTCACTGTCGTGTCATGCTTCAATGTCATCGATATCACAAATTAATGTTACTATACACACAATTGAAATGTCATAAGAATGTCTTAAACAATCTGATAAAATTTACATTTATAATATTCTTGTATGAAATCAATAAAAGACCCTTGGATAAAATAACGTGTGCGCTTGTTACTTTGCTGGCCCGTGAAGTAAAAACCGAATTTGATGAATTATTAACCATTTGCACTAGGAAGGAACAGCAATCATCAATTCCAACATTAGTCGGTTACAAATTTCCGTTATAGCAAATGCTAACCGTCTTCCTTTAACATCATTAGTTTCTGTTCAACCATTAGGCACCAACCATCATCATCATCATCCTCCACCTCAGTTATGAAGTCTGTGCAAGAATCCGGCGTTTCCCAAGAAACAACCACAGCTCTACCACATAGTGAAGAGCAGGTGGCTATTCACAACAGCTGCACAACAACAACTAGCCACCACCAAGACCCCAAGAAGCGGAAGTCATTCCCCCCACTAATCCCCCCCCCCCTCTCCCCTATCCTGGAATAACCTGTGTCTTACGCACAAGGGATGCAAGCCCAAGAGGTTCTCTAATAGTTCACCAAGAATTTTGAAGACTTGCCTTATTAAAACAAAATGATATACACTATACAAAATGATG
>NC_090746.1:45620525-45655525 GCF_036898095.1 Palaemon carinicauda | reverse complement strand
ATATATATATATATATATATATATATATATATATATATATATTTACACATTTATACTTTTGTCATCCTTAATAATTACGGAAAACATGAGAAACTGGCCTGTGATATATATATATATATATATATATATATATATATATATATATATATATATAGAGAGAGAGAGAGAGAGAGAGAGAGAGAGAGAGAGAGAGAGAGAGAGAGAGAGAGAGTGTGTGCAATCGTCACCCATAATACTCATTGAAAATACATTTACAATTGGCCTGTAACATAAAACAACATAAAATCTAACAAACACTCATCAAGCACGCTAATCAAATTAGCCACAAAGTATCCCACCATCATTGGGAAAAAATGTTTTTATAGTAAATACTTGATTCAATCATTGGCGGGGAACATGGGCGCCTTCAATTTTAGTTCACCTGAAAAATTTCATGAAACTGGAAGGGAGTAGCTGAGAAAGGCTGAGATACTGAGGAATTAGATGGGAGGGAGGAGACACGAGAAGGAAGGGAGGAGGAGGAGGAGGCAGCCTTGGTTTGAATCACCCTCCCCCCCACCCCCCGAGACCATCTCCACCCACCAAGATGAGGCCATCGAAACTGTAAAGTAACTCGGCATTACCGACAAAACCTCAAAAACACACAGCGTCGTTTCCAACGATTCGAAAATGGCCATCAGAGTGAAATCATAACGAACGTTTGAGAAATCCCCTCCCCTACCCCTAACCACGTAGAATCTAGAGCTATTTAAACGACAAAAAGAACAAAATGCACTACAAACATCGGTCAAGTTGGCGGCCCTGACATCCAAGGCAGCAGATGGCAAATGAGTTGCCACATCTTGAATATTTTTGGCATTTAATGCGCCCGTTACTCCCTGCTTCTTTAGGTACTATAAGCGCATTACCTCGCCATTGTTTAGTTAAAGGAAGAGTAGCTTACCGCTCAAAAATAATTGATGAGAACTATCGTCCAACTATCACGTTAGGTAAGGTCTAACTTAAATCAACATGAAGACCAGGTAACCAGAAGGGAGTTTACTGAGGACCGCCTTGCTACGTATTTACTGATAGAAGGAATAAGTAAAAAAAGAAAAAAAAAGTTGCTTCTCATGGCGCCGCGTTCGAGTTTCTCCACTTCGTGTTTAGACAGTCTAAAGAGGTAGAAACTCTCCTGCAAAGTGATCACACACCAATATGCGACTTTATTTTCGTGCATATTTACTTTAAAAAAAAAATATTCAGTAAAAATGTTTTACCACCGTTTCAATAAGATGTTTGCCAATTGAGAGAGAGAGAGAGAGAGAGAGAGAGAGAGAGAGAGAGAGAGAGAGAGAGAGAGAGAGAGAGAGAGAGGTAGCAAATACTATGGGAGACTTCAATGACGGGTAGCTAACGATCGGGCTGTTGTATCAACTAACATCTTGAATGTTCGGCATGAGTACAAAGTTGCTGCAATCAAGAAAAAAGTTTTGTTAAGGATGTGTAACACGAAAAATTATCAGAGGGATAAAATCTGCCAACGAGAAATGAGCCACCGCTGACTTATAATAGTCCGAGGTGTTCATGATTTTGCGTTCTAACAGTGGGAATGCGAGGCTGAACGAAACCCTTTCCAGTTCCATTTCAATACGTAAAAGGTACAATATATATATATATATATATATATATATATATATATATATATATATATATATATGTGTGTGTGTGTGTGTGTATTTATATATACATATATGTATATATAGATTTAGATATATATATATATATATATATATATATATATATATATAATATATATATATATGTATTTATATATACGTATATATGATATATATGTGTATTCATACACACACACACACACACACATATATATATATATATATATATATATATATATATATATATATATTATATATACATATACATAGATATTATATATGTATACATATAGATATATGTTATATATATGTATATATAGATATATATCATATATATGTATATATAGAAATATATTATATATATGTATATATAGATATATATATATATATATATATATTATATATATATATATATATATATATATATATATATATATATATATATACATATACACACACACCATCGCTATTACCGCACAAAAATTGCACGAAATAAGTCGCAGAGGATTATCATGAGACATTGCATGAAAATCCGAGTGAAGCAAGTGATAAGGTATAGTGTGGGACCACATATTTCTTAACTCGATTCATGGTAGGACGCAGTTACTTCATGTAAGCATCTTACACTACATTTCAGCCTTCGATTAGTTTTCCCTCTGCTCCAAACGTTCAGCTCTGTTGCATCAATGGATGGCACTCTGACTTGTCATTTAATATCTAATTCTATATGGGATTCAAAACTAGATCTCGTTATTACGTAATCTCTGATTTAATTTAATTTCTATTCAACAGTATATAAGTCTATTTTTTATGAAGGATACACCTCAAATTAGCTTCGACTGACAATTGTCTTTATTTTCAAGTCACGAGCAGTTCTTCTCCCACCTCAGCCGACCAATTCCACGTTTCCCACTAAATGCCATTCTGGTCGTTTACGCTTCAGTAAGCCCAAGCTCAAACAAATTCTTTTTTTCTTTTGAAGTCTTTCAAATCTCCAATTACTTTTTACTTTCTCGATGCCGCAGGTGCACCAGTCCCACAATTCACAGATAGCGTTTCTTCGACATCACTTCACGCCTGAGAAATTTCCACAAAGAGCGCCCTCGTAAATGTCGATAGCCTTTCATTCACTCAACACTTTATATAGAATGTTATAAAAAAATATTGAATACTCTCATATCATAATAATAGAAGTGCTTATGAATATTTGTATATTGTTCAACTTAGCAATTTAATGTGACGCAATATCTCCAAAATGAGGCGAACTGAAATGGGTTGGGTACAAGCCATCGGAAATCAAACTGAATATATTTCGAACCCCAAAAGGTTTTACAAATATACAATTCTTACCATTACGAATCATAATATAACTAATCTATTTCAGAAAGTTCAGGGTAAGTCCCTAAAAATCTAACATGTTCATAATGTGAGTCATTAATCTACGAGAGAGAGAGAGAGAGAGAGAGAGAGAGAGAGAGAGAGAGAGAGGAGAGAGAGAGAGAGAGAGAGAGAGAGAGAATTATGCTAACCCAGCGCCCATATATAAATAAGTAAATAAATAAAAACTCAAAGTTAATTGAGAGAGAGAGAGAGAGAGAGAGAGAGAGAGAGAGAGAGAGAGAGAGAGAGAGAGAGGAGAGAGAGAGAGAGATATTATGCTAACCCAGCGCCCATACATAAATAAGTAAATAAATAAAAATTCAAAGTTAATAGAGAGAGAGAGAGAGAGAGAGAGAGAGAGAGAGAGAGAGAGAGAGAGAGAGATATTATGCTAACCCAGCGCCCATATATAAATAAGTAAATAAATAAAAATTCAAAGTTAATAGAGAGAGAGAGAGAGAGAGAGAGAGAGAGAGAGAGAGAGAGAGAGAGAGAGAGGAGAGAGAGAGAGAGAGAGAGAGAGAGAGAGAGATATTATGCTAACCCAGCGCCCATATATAAATAAGTAAATAAATAAAAATTCAAAGTTAATAGAGAGAGAGAGAGAGAGAGAGAGAGAGAGAGAGAGAGAGAGAGAGAGAGAGAGAGAGAGAGAGAGAGAGAGAGATATTATGCTAATCCATCACCCATATATAAATAAATAAATAAAAATTCAAAGTTAATAGAGTCCATTTTCCTAGTCGTCCAAAAAAATTGCTCAAAATTTTGAATCCTGATGAAAAATAATTCTGACCTTTGCTGATGATGTTGACAATATAAGAATCCATAAAGCATCGAATCCTCATATCAATAATAAAAAGGTGACGTCCGTTGCAAAATGATTTAAAAAATGCGTGGTTTTAAAGATTCAGCATCATGCTGATAGACGACTTGCAACCTACTGAAAAGTCCTCGAGTGCTTGTGTGTGTATGTATGATATATATATATATATATATATATATATATATATATATATATATATATATATATATATATATATATATATATATATTGTATTGTGTTGCGTGTGATTGTTTGCTTAAGATGCAAAATATTTTATTAGCAAATATATATGTAAAATAATTATCCCCATAAACATCTGTATAACGAGGTGTCGCCTATCTCCTCTGGAGAAAATCATTCTAACATTTCAAATCATAACGGTAACATGAATCCATGACTTGCTGGCGTCAAAGATACGGCTCTTCAACTTTCATTACTACTAGTATTAGTACTAGTAGTAGTAGTAGTAGTTAGTGATTAGTAATATGGAAGCTATCAATACTTGAAAATACGCCCATATCGAGACGGAACGATCACGTATATCACGGTTTCATGAGACGAGCAAAAATTCGCAGGCTTACCGTATTACAGTGAGATAACTAAAGCTAACAATTAAACATTAAAAGCCAACAAAGATGGCTGGCCTATATATAGTGCCAAGATATTTACCTTAATCTAAATTTACAGCTAAGGCAGACACCAGTGGGTCCAAAGATTTTTATGCTGGAAATTAAGATATATAGATTGTGGAATTTAATAACAGAAAAAAATATCACTGGACTCTTTACAACGAATCTAAACTCTAGATAATATCAGGAGCAGCATCTCAATCCTAGTGGCGTCAGAATAAGCGACAAGGAAGGGGCCACTCCATTGTTGCAATATCCTCTTGAATAGGGATGGAATCCCCAAGTGTGTGTGTGTGTGTGTGTGTGTGGAGCCCAATACCCCTGAAGTGAACGGAGGGTCCCAACATGATACATGACACCGCCACTTGAATATCAAAGACGCAGGATACAGCTTTTCTGATTTCGTGTGGGCGAGAACTCTAACAGAATGGGAAAAAACAACGCCCTCTCCGTTTTTTTTACTATCCCCAAACTCTGCAATATACAGAAAGAAGAAGGCTGTGTATGGTGACATTACTTTATTTTATTTTCTAACCAGTCGACCTACTGATAGCAACTAAAAGGTCGAGGGATACGACTGGAATAATCATGCATTCATAGCCTATGCTATCGAGAGCGGAGAATAGCTAATGGATTCGGGTATTCATCGGCACGTCACTTACGCTTCTCAATGGCGCTATCAAACATTTCGATCCCTTAGTTCGAACACGAGTTTTTGAAGTAGGATCTTAGTAATAATGTCAAAAGTTATGACCTTATTATTATTATCATTATTATTATTATTATTATTATTATTATTATTAACTAAGCTACAACCCTAGTTGGAATTTCAGGATGCTATGAGCCCAAAGGCTACAAGGAAAATATCCCAGTGAGGAAAGGATATGAAGAAACCGGTAGAATGGTGTGCCCGAGTGTACCGTCAAATAAGACAGGGGAAGACCATGGTGCAGACGCTATGGCACTACCCAAGAATAGAGAACAATAGTTTCGATTTCGAGTATTAGCTGAAATATGATGGTATTGCCAGCGTTTCAAGTTATTTTCATCCAGCCACAGGTCTTTTTATCATCATTTGTCCTGTAATCAATTTTACGTTATGTCATCCAAATGACAATACTATAGAGAAAAAAATGGAATTTATTTCTTGAGTTTTACAGAGAAACGTATTAGGTATATCTATTTCAAAGGTAATCGTCTATGCAAAACAGAAAGAAATGGTGTTGAAAGTAATAAAAAAAACTACTGTACCTGATGAGACTGAAGACTGTTAGGTTAATTTTTTCCTTGTATTAAGAATGAATCTACCCGTTAGTAAAGGTAGCATGAAAAGTACGTATTCATAGGAACTATAAATCATTATTAACTTGGAACATAATTTCTCAAGACCTTCTAAAGAGTACTTCTTCAGAAAATATTACTACTGCGACAAGTAAAGTGCATAGCTAGCTTGCTTGCTCGGTTATGGAAATTTACATTAGAGAGACCTGATTTAGCACGTGTCGATTACTTTTTGTACTTCCTTCTAAAACCATCATACAAAACATCCAAGAAGCTATAACGAGATTTTCGTTCGAAATATGTAAGATTATGCCCAAAATATCTAGAAACATTTTGTAGTTTATTATGATTTGGCTTTGGTTTTATTGAAATAAAAATGTCCAATTCATGTTATAATGCTGTTCAAAGTTGGGTACGGATAAAAATATTTAAGCTATGATCACGTATATTCAATCATTGGATAAATATCGACAGTTTGATGCTTCTACTATCATTTCCCTGTTTGTATCGGTTATATCGGGAAGTATGGTAATAAGCTTAAAACATTTTGTTAATCGCCTTCAAAGTTATTTCATATTTTACAGACCCAAATTTATCAACAACGAATTGAAGCTTCTCTTCAGAGTTTATTATCCACACCGTCGGAGGAAACTGGGAAATATAACTGATAACTGATAAAAATCCTGCAATATAATGAAGATAGATTTCAAATTATTTATTGAAAGCTCAAAGAGGAGAGGATCTTCGTCTCAAGTCTATAGGAAGATAGAGCAAAGATCAATTTTAGACATGGGTAATTTAAACATTGTCCGATTTGTCAAACTACCGCCTCACATCATCGCTAGACGATTCAAGCGAAAATCTACCGCCCCCAGAGAAGGCAAGCAACTAGAAGTACAAAATAAAAAACTTAAAATATCAGCAATTTAAGAAAAAAAGTTATTCCCAATTTATTTCACAAAATAGCATAGCCTATCTACGTTTATCCCATCGACTCAACACGCTAGACTGGATTATATACCACATGCCAGTACCTGCAAAACTAAAATTTACATAAAACCAATGTTGACAGCCTAAGTGGGCATTTGTTCAGTGGCGTATGTATATTCTCGGTTTTTCTTTTTATAAAACTACAGTTTCAGTCTCAACCAAACCTACCACAATCCATCCTTGGGCAAAATGTGAGGGAGGAGGGGGGGGGGGGGTGAGAATCAAATATGTTAAAAAAGTAGCCACGCCCAAATCCGAGAAAAAAATATTTAGTTATTAAATTTGGGTAAGGTAATTTAAAATGTTTCTCCGCTAGAAGTAGATCTGCAGAAATGACTAATCTATCGAAAAAGTAAAACCAAGTTTGTGCAAACCACGGTCATATGTGTAAATTAAAGGTCACAATAAGGGTCTAAGGGTCTCTTGATTTTTAGTGTGATGACATAGAGGCAAAGACAAACTTGCGAGAAGAGAATGATTATAGACTTGATGATCAACAAAGAATAAAATTACCTACAGTATAGGGCGCCTCCCTATGGAAATACAAAAATGTAAAAAAAAAAAAAAATCCACGTTCCGAAAGTGGACAATACATAGTGACTAATAGATAACATTGCTGACCCTTGAATTTCTGAGTCCTTCATGCCATGAAGCTTGCGGGTAGGGCGAGATGCAGCGGTATTCTTATTCCCCAAACCACTACAGATTATGACAAGAATCACTCGCATTCCCAAAGGAAAAATAACCATTCTCAATCTCTTTACTAAATGAAAAATTACTTTCCTCCACACGTCGAAAAACTGCGAATTAAAGAGGGATTCGTAATATATATACATACACACACATATATATATATAATGTATATATATATACTGTATATATATACTGTATGTATATATATATATATATATATACATATATATATATATACATATATATATATATATACATATAAATATATACATATATATATATATACATATATATATATACATATATTTTATATATATATATATATATATATATATATATATATATATATATATATATATATTCATTATATATACATATATATTATATTATATTATACATATATATATATATATATATATTTATTTATTTATTATATATACTTATATATTATATTATATTATATTATACATATATATATATATATTTATTCATTTATTATATATACATATATACTATATTATATTATACATATATACATATATATATATATATATATATATATATATATATATATATATATATATATATATATATATATATATATATATATACATTATACATAAATATATTTTTGCACATATTTTATATAACTTATGCTTACATGCTACACGTAATAATACATATATGTAAAGATATACATAGAACCTGCAAGGCAAACAAGATATGAAAACAAGAACGCCAAGTCAAAACAAAAATAAGGTTAACACTCACAGAATCTATAACGGTTTCGAAAGGCTGGCCATTCTTGACCTGTTCTTCGGTGAGCCCATAATCTTCTCTGCACTGTTCACCAAGAACATTTTCGTTGATGTCTCCAGACGGTGGCTGGACGATATATTGTTGTTCTGTTACAACCTGCAAAGTGGGAGAAGTATCCTTAAGATTCGGGAAAAAATAGTTGACATAAAATCCAATAAATAGAATAAGTTGCAAAATATAATCACCAATTCTGAAGTTTCATAGAAATAAGGTGTAAATTATCAAATATAAGACTACAACTGCTTTTCTTAAATCTCAGGAAAATTGTCAATAGCATTCACACTATTCCATAATGTAGAATAACTACTTTTAAAATTTCCTTGAAAATAAAGTCTTTCCTGAACCTTCCTCCAAAATTGTTTTCAGTGAAACAACAATTATAATTTTAAATCTCATGAAATTCTATCATATACACCACACACCCTCTGAAATGCGTGTAAAATTTAAAACAACAAAATCAAATATACACACGCATACATACATATATATATATATATATATATATATATATATATATATATATATATATATATATATATATATATATATATATATATATATACATATACATAAATTATATATATATACAGTATATATATATATATATATATATATATATATATATATATATATATATATATATATATATATCAAAAATTTTAAACAATTTTTATTTTTCCTAACATACTCACCGAGAACTACTTTCTATAGGAGAGTCACTTGACCTCTCAATCTCGACCAAGATTTTCCCGCGTTACCCCCCTATCTCGCTCCATATAGTTTCTACCCCCGCCGCCAGGATACGCCCTGAGGGCAGGATTAGGGCAGGTCACTGCCTTCCCGGGTCAGCATCCTCATTAAGTTCGACGTTTAGCCCAACTCGGCAATGGAAGAATGGCACTCGGGGACGGACGGGAGGGCCATTACCCGAAAGTAGTTCTCGGTGAGTATGTTAGGTAAAATAAAAATTGTTTAATATTTTTTATTTGTTCCGACAAAATATACTCAGCGAGAACTACTTTCTATAGGAGACTTACACCTTAGGAGGCGGGAGAGCCATTCTGCCACTTGGTCTGGCACATAGTGCCTGGAGGGCTAAGGAATGCGGGGGTACAGAGAGCGGATAGAGGGTAACTGCAGAAACCTTACGCTTATATTTTAAGACTCACCTCTTAACATCTTCTCTACTGAATCTTCTCCTGAAGAAGTACGGACGAGTCTATTCACCGTTGGGGACGTCTTCTAGCCTGCCGCTACACAGCTTGAAGGGCGGCAATGACTGTCCCAATGGAGAATCCATCCAAAGACTTTCTTGAATAGTCTTTGAGATAGTGGGCAGTGAAGGTCGACTGGTGCGACCAAGTGCCGGCCTGTAGGATCTGCCCCACTGCCATGTTTCTCTCAAAGGCCAAGGAAGTGCTCAGGCCTCTGATGTCATGGGGGCGGGGAGTGCCTGGTACTGCCACCTTGTCCTCATCTTAAGTCCTAGTGATGACTTGTCTCAGCCAGAAGGAAATAGTGTTCTTGGAGACTTGCTTCTTATTAACACCTGAGGAGACGAAGAGGTTCTTGGTACCTGGGCGGAGATGAGCCGTCCTTTCCAGGTACTTCCTGAGCGTCCTGACTGGGCATAACTTCAGGTCTTCCGTATTGCCCGTCTTGGGGATGGCCGGAATTGAGAAACCTTCAAACCTCAGGTCCCAGACTGCTGGGTTCTGAGTCTTTGCTACAAAGGAGGGTACGAACTTGAAGGATACCTCCCTCCACCCTTTGGAGTGTGCCACGTCGTAGGACAGACCATGGATCTCACCTACTCTCTTAGCTGAAGCCAAGGCTAGCAAGAAGACTGTCTTGAGGGTGAGGTCTTTGTCCCCGATATCTTTGAGGGGTTCAAAGGGAGGACGACACAGCATTTTCAGAACCTTGGCCAGGTCCCATCTGGGCACTCTCCTGGCTTGAGGAGGACAGGACTGCTCGAAACTTCTAATCAGCATCGCTATGTGTCTTGAGGTCCCCAGGTCGATGCCTTTCAGGAGAAAGACTTGGCCTAAGGCTGCTCGTACTCCTTTAATAGCTGGGATTGACATCCCTATTTTATCCCTAAGGTACACGAGAAAGTCAGCTATGTCAGGGACCGAGGCTTTAAGAGGTCTTATGTGTTTTGCCGCGCACCACTTCGTAAAGGCGGCCCACTTCACCTGGTAGACCACGGTAGAGGATTTTCTTAGGTATAGGGACATCCTCTTAGCTGTGGAGGAGGAGTACCCCTCCTTCTTCAGGAGCCGCTCGATAGTCTCCAGGCGTGAAGGCGAAGAGAGAGAGGGTTGTCGTGGAACTTGAGGAAGTGAGGCTGACTCAGCAGATCTGGCCTGGGGGGCAGAGGCCAAGGCGGATGGCTTGCCAGGTCTTTTAGATCCGCGAACCACTCTCTCTCCAGCCACCAGGGCGCTACCAAAGTCATCCTTAGGTTTTGGGAGGCTCTTACTCTGTTGAGCACCTGCCTTAACAGCGTGAAGGGGGGAAAGGCATTTACGTCCAGGTTGTCCCACTTGTTCTGGAAGGCGTCTTCTAGGGCTGCTCCTTCGTCTGGTACCGGGGAGCAATAGACCGGTAGCTTGGCGTTGAGCTTTGTTGCGAAGAGGTCCATCACCGGGGAGCCCCAGCGTTGAAGGATGAGTCTGGCCACTTCCGGGTGTAGGGACCACTCCGTCCCTACTAGCTGACCCATTCTGCTGAGGCCGTCGGCTAGCACGTTTCTTTTCCCGGGGATGAACCTTGCTAGAAGTATCACCTGGTGCTCATCCGCCCAATGCAGGATGTTTATGGTGAGGTCGCACAGTTCTTTCGACTTCATGCCACCTTGCTTCTTTATGTAGGCTACCACCGTGGCGTTGTCGCACATTAGGGCCACGGTGTTTCCCTTCAACCGACTTGCAAAGTGCAGACATGCCTTCTGTACTACTTTTAGCTCCAGGACGTTGATGTGGAGATGCCTTTCGGTCTCCGACCAGGTACCGCTTGCTGTTTCCTCCCGCAGGTGGGCTCCCCACCCTAGGCTGGAGGCGTCTGTGAACAGGAGAAACTCGGGGGGACAGGACCCGAGGGGCATCCCCTTGAGGGAGTTCGAATGGCATCGCCACCATTCTAAGGCTGCTCTCGTGTCCGGAAGGACCGGAATCAACGCTTTCTGAGAGCCTGTCTGGGACCACAGGACCTTGAGGTTCCATTGTACGGGTCTGAGCCGTATCTTCCCTTGGGGAACCAGTTTCTCTAATGAGACCAGGTGACCTATCAGCCTCTGCCAGTCTTTCGCCCTCCTGGAAAGCTCCGACAGGAACGGCTGAATGATATTGATGAGGTTCTGTATCCTGTCTTCCGAGGGGAAGGCCTTCCCCTGCACGGTGTCCAACGTCATACCCAAGTACCCCATTCTGTTGGATGGAGTTAGGTTCGATTTTTCCAGGTTGATAATGATTCCCAGACTCCTGCAGAATTGGAGGAGGTCCTTCCCTTGCTCTTCCAAGAGGGCCTTTGAGCTGGAAAGGAGCAACCAGTCGTCCAGGTATCTGATGAGGCGGATACCTCGTTCGTGAGCCCATACTGAGACCGTCGCGAAGACCCTCGTGAACACTTGAGGGGCCGTCGACAGGCCGAAGCAGAGGGTCCTGAACTGCAGGATCTGGGAGCCCCATTTTACCCGGAGGAACTTCCGACTCGACGGGTGGACCGGGATCTGGAAGTACGCGTCTTTGAGGTCGATCGTCATCATAAAATCCTTCTCCCTCAAGGACATCAGGACGGATTTTGGGTGTCCATCTTGAAGTTCGTCTTCTTGACGAACTTGTTGAGGGCCGACAGGTCTATCACTGGTCTCCACCCCCCCGTTGCTTTCTCCACCAGGAACAGGCGGCTGTAGAAGCCTGGCCCTGGGAGAAGGACTTCTTCCATGGCTCCCTTCTCTAACATGGAGGAAACTTCTTTTTGCAGGGTGGCCCTTTTCGACGGGTCCCTGGGAGCCAACCATTCTGTCTGGGTGGCAGGAATAAGAGGGGGTGGATCCGCTATGAAGGGGACCCTGTAGCCTTCTTTCAGGACGGACACCGTCCAAGCATCCGCCCCATGCGTTTTCCATGCTTGACAATGAGGTCTGAGGCATCCCCCAACCCGAGGCTTGGGCGGGAGTAGGGGGCCTCTCCCTCTACCTTCTCCTAGAGGGGCGGCCTGATCTGCCCCTCTTCGAGGCGGAGTAACCTGACCTGAAGGAGCTGGCAGAAGCTGGAGCTCCCCTGCGGGAGGGCTGAGGGGTTGTTGTCCAGGAGGAGGAGGGGGCGTCCCTCCTCGAAGAGCTGGGGGTGGCCTGAGGAGTCACGGCACTATCCGAGACTGATCTCCTGTAAGGAGGCCTCCTGGAGGATGTTTGTCTGGGGGCGTTGGTCTCTCTCCTCTTGGACACCTTCTCCATTAGCACTTCTAGCTCCTTCAACGGAAAAAGCGACTCACCTCCTAGGGGTAGGCTACGAACCACTCGGGCCTCTCTGTCCGGGATTTTCCTTGCCAACTTAGAAAGCACTGTGTCCCGTTTTCTAAGGACCCAGTTGGCCGTCAAGGAGAGTGCCTGGTAAGCCATATACTTGAGGGCTTTCCCCCCGGAGGTGAGAAGGTCCGTCAGGAGACCTTGTTGCTCAGGATCGTCGGGGTCTGTGGAGGCTCGTACGTTCACCAACGTGGAGGCCCACCAGTCCAGCCATGAGGAGACGTTCACAAGATCTCTTGACATCTCCTCCATCATGGCGGCTTCAGTGGGTGAGAAGGACACAGGGGCTGAAGAGGCCCTTTCGTCCGAGCCGCCTTGTCCCAGAATGTCCAAGGCTGGGTCCACCCTACAGGGACCTGGGCGCCGTCCTTCCGGAATATAAACCTTGCCCTGTGGTTTGAGACCTTGGAGGAGTTTTGAGGCACTCTGGGACTTGGGGGCCTCCGCACTGCTGGCCACCAAGTTATCAATGTATTCTTGTCCCAGTACTAGGTCTGGGGCGAGAGGAAGGGCCAGGGAGGACTTCGGCAGGGCGTCACGGTGAGTGTATCTCAGGAGGCTCGACCTCCAGGCATTCACCTTAGGCGCCGAGGGTTCTGGAATTCCATGGAGCCTCCTGATGAGACCTACCACCCTTCTGTAGGCGGAGTCCTCCGACGGGGAAGCCTCGCCTCCGTCGGCCGAGGCCTCGGCTTGGCGTGGGGGCGCCGTGCTTGGACGGTAGACAGGTCGTTCTCCTCTTGGTTCCAGGGAGGTCGACCCGTAACCGTAGGGCGCTCCGTACGCGGGTGGGTCTCGCCGTAGGGCGGGAGTCACCGGCTCCGGGAGGGCCTTCGACTGCCCCAAGGCTCTGGAAGAGGAGGACACAGTCCCGGTGGGATGACCCGACCACGGGAACCGGTCCTTCCTGCTCGACGACCGCCCCAGCTGGGCTGGTTCGGTCGGGCTGCCTTCTCGGAAGCGCGTTTCCCCCCGCTGGGCGGGGTGAACCGGAGGCCTCGAGGACTTGTGCCTAAGAGCGAGGTCCTTCCTGCGTGGCAGGTCGAGCGGTTCTAGGCTGTGCGTAGGTAGCGACAACCTAGAGGCTCGTTCACTGGACCGAGAGTCTGGAGAGCGGTGCCTTCTGGACTCTCCTGAAGGGACGTAGACCCATTCGCCGCCGGGAGAGACATCCCTCCTGTACTTACGGGAGTGAGAGCGGGGGCGCTTCCTGCTGTGCCGCGACCTCGACCTGGAGCGGGAACGATCGCTTACGGCCCGCTCTCTCTTCCGGTGTCGTTTCTCCCTGAGTTCTCCTCCGGAGGATGAATCTGCCTCCGAAGAGTCTGAGGGCGCCACGTTCCTCGCGTAACGGCTGCTCGAGTGATGCGCGGGGGAAGCTCTTCGCCGTCAATCATCCGAGACAGGATGTTGAAGGAAGTCCTCGGGAACTGCTGTAGAGATCGAGGGCACTGTGTCTACTCTATCCCTGCTAGGAGGCCAGGGGCCCAGGGACACGTCCATCCTTAGCGGTGACCTCCCCGGAGTCTTCGGCAATTTCCACCCGAAGGCATCGCTACTCGGGCGGCGAACTATAGCGTGGTTGTCCTCTGGAGGGGGAGAACCCAACGCAGCGGCCCACGAGGGCGGGGTGGACTCCGAAATAGCAACACTGCCCCACACTGGGTCTTCTGAGGAAGCGTGATCCCCTGCCACGTGGCCCGATTCCCCCGAAGCACTAGCGGCCCTTCCGTTCTCTCCAGAGGGGCCAGCCCTTGGTTCCTCCCTCACACTGGGTTCACCGGGGAGAACACTATGGCTAACTATAACACTGGGGGCTTGTTGCCCGCTCCTTTGCGAAGGAGACGAAGAGGCCGAGGCTTCGTCGGACCGATCACTGACCGACGGTAAAGAGGACACGCCACTCACTTTCTTGGGGGAACGCTTAGACGACGTCTTCTTCTTGGTACTACAGTATACCGTACCCACTGTATGCCGTCCCAACTTACGCACTCCGGACACGTGTCCGAGGAGGAGCAAACTTTACCCCTGCACGTGGAACAAAGGGAATGAGGGTCCACTTCTGGCTTAGAGAGGAAAGCCCCACACGACTTTCCGGCTCTAGGACCAGGGCAACGACGCACATGCTCCATCGTTCGCACACGAAGGGCCAACACTATCGAGTTACAAGAACACTGGATATACGCAAGGGGGACGTACTGAAAACACTTTGCGAAAACGCACTACGCAGAAAAAACACAAGTCCCCACACTGGAAACACGTGGAATCACAACGCGCCAAAGGATCGAGAGTTAAGCGAGAGGGTGAGATGTTTCACATCTCACGACCAAGAACTTAATGAGGATGCTGACCCGGGAAGGCAGTGACCTGCCCTAATCCTGCCCTCAGGGCGTATCCTGGCGGCGGGGGTAGAAACTATATGGAGCGAGATGGGGGGTAACGCGGGAAAATCTTGGTCGAGATTGAGAGGTCAAGTGACTCTCCTATAGAAAGTAGTTCTCGCTGAGTATATTGTGTCGGAACAAATATATATATATACACATACATTATATATATATATATATATATATATATATATATATATATATATATATATATATATATATATATATATATACATACACACACATACATTATATATATACATATATGCATATACATATATATATATTTACACACATATATATATATATATATATATATATATATATATATATATATATATATATATATATATATATATATATACAACCACACAAGGAAAGATTTTTCTACTTCTTATCGGGGAACAACATAAAAGTTCTAGAACGAATTTTTCCTTAGCACTTACAAATTAAATTACATATATCGTAACTTTCAGCATGAAGATCTAATATAAAGGCCGCACAGCTACAAGATTCCAGTTCAGGAACAAAATAGTGTCTCCAAATCCTGGAGTTAAATTACTGCGTATCCTGTTCCTCTCAGTAAAATATAATTGCCTACTTTCGCAAATATCTCGGGCAAAAAAATGGCAAAGATTTCAATGCCTTTATTTAATTGCTAATCTGATTTGAAATTGTAAGATTGGTCCGCCATCACGGCTCCAAGTCTAAACATTAATCGACCAGTTTAATTAAAGCCTTCAGTGATTGGTCAAAAAGAATTTTACTTCGGAAATAAAATAAAACCGAACATTTTGTAGCAATTAACAAACTTCGTGGAACGAATTACATTTAAGCTTTGGCCTCCGATGCAGTACGAGTAATGAGAATGTAATACAACATTCAGTATTACAGCATTATCAAATTCTGTGATTTCCATCCTAACAAAACTAAGAACTTTATAAAATTTGGCAACAAAAGACAATGGAGTAGTAGACAAAACACTTTCAGATATCTTAACGACACCAAAACTCAAACATAAGATTGCTTAAGAAAATAATTATGTCATAGCGTGATAGTCATTTAAAGTTAAGCTAAAGCTCTTAAATAGCTCGTGGTAGTTAAACCCCGAGTCGCTTAGCACTGGGAGGGGGAGTATGTGACATGCAATAATAATAATGTAAAATTAATTATATCAGACTGTATTATAAGCCCAATTTTCTGTTGATAGCCCCTTTTCTCTCATAAACAATGCACAAAGGTCTTAAAACATGTAACATCGTTACAGTAAGGAGAAAGAACTGTACATTATAATTCATAAGCAGTAGGAATGTAATAATAACTACTGTTAAAAAAGAAAACATTACGACAAAAAGCTTCTTACCTGCTTGTGTTAAAAGCACATGCAAACAACGAACGCTGCCACAGCTTTATTTTAGGGAGGCATAGTGGGACCCGCACATGGAAAAAATAAAGCCCACGTGATAAACTAATGGAGAAGCACTGGGGTAAATGAGCCTTTGTGCTGAAAAGTCTATCAACATGCTGAAGTTTTGAATTGCTTTATATTCAAAAGGGAAAAGTTACAAATCAGATTTTTCAGCTTTCTAGAAGGTTAATCAATAAAAAGCATTTTCAAGATACTGCACTATGTAATCAACATGCAATGTGTATGCAAACTACGTGCAAACTACCATTGTCTACCAGATAATGTAACCTCTTTCTATTCATCAAAAACTTACTTTTTAGATACTTATCTACTCTTCTACGAACATATAGCCATACATTTTAAATTCTACGAACGTGTACCCAGATATTCTACATTCTACGAACACATACCAACACACATTACTTATTACGAACATATACCCAGACATTCTACACATTACGAACTTATACCCAGACAATCTACACGTTAAGGACATTAATCCAAACATTCTACAGTTATGCAAGGGGATTTATTTTCCATGACGTAATAAACAGCAAGCACAGTATACACGTCCAAAGACCAAGTAAAGTAGTTAACAGTACGATTTACTAGCTATGCATGAGTGAGCACGGCCACGTACATACATTACTACTAAACAATTCAGACAAGGACAAAATCAGACGCGGTTGTCTACCTTAACATTAACAACACCCTTATCATTTACATTACCCAAACCTCGAGTGACACTAATCTACCTTGTAACACAATAATCAATACTCAAGCATGCCTCCTCATTTATATTTATATTCAGACAACTACTACCATAGATTCACAGAGAAACAACAACAAATTTAACAAAACAGAAAGAATGTATGATAACGCCAACATTTGGACCCTTAACATATTTCTAAACTTCGTTCTCCGTTGTAAGAAAATAAGTGGCAAAATTGAAAAATTAACTTAATAAAAAAAATTAGTTATAAAAGCAAAAATCTCTTGTATGCATATACAAAAGAATGCATGTATGTATGTAGGAAGTACGACTCGTTAGATAAACAAACTAAGAGGTAAGGTTCTTTTTGAAATATTTTAGTTATCTTCTCATCCTTGTTGCATGGCGTCACAAAATTTATTCAGATAAGTTTTTTATTTTTTAATACGAGACCTTTAGGTGTACAACCCTATAAGGACGCAATGAATAAATTTGTTTTCAAAATACCAAACAATTCGGAAACGTAACCCTTCTTTGAGCAAAATTACAATAATAATAGTAACAATAATAGAGAGTAGGATGTTCATACTGTACGTTTGTACCTTCGAAAAATATACAATTTGTTAACGAAAGTTGGCGAAGTGATTTTTACCTCTGGTTTTCGTGGAATCACTAAAGCGTGACTGGAACGCCAGTAGCGTATCATCACACTAGAGTAATTCTCCAATTCAATTCAGTTCCTTATTCAAACTATAAATTACGAGATCATTAGCAAAAAATACAGTTAAATACCAACTCTTTTGTCCTATTCATAAAAAAAAATCAGGTCCAGCTGACAATACGTGATATTGAAATCAGCCTATAAAAATGAAACGTAGAAAATGATATAGCCATTTTGGGTGTAACTTTTAAAGAAAAAGAGGAACTACCTCAGAAAGCGAAAAACTTAGAAGAATGAAGGAAATGAGGCAGAAAGAATGACTGAAAAGTGTCAACGAACTTAAGAAAACAAGTGTCGCTGATTTCCCCAGAGAGAGAGAGAGAGAGAGAGAGAGAGAGAGAGAGAGAGAGAGAGAGAGAGAGAGATTGAGAAGGGACTACGACATAAATCTAAACGTAGCCATCCACGAAAGGCAACATTAATCCTATTGTACTATATAAGGGTAAGTGGGCTATGAAGGACCGCGTAAAAAAATTTCATTGCATGCGATAGTGAAGCTTTACTTAACGAATATACATCTATCTATATATATATATATATATATATATATATATATATATATATATATATATATATATATATATATATATATATATATATATATATAATATATATAATATATATATATAATATATATATATAATATATATATATATATATATATATATATATATATATAAAACACGAAGATTTTTTAAATTGTTCTATTCTACCGTTTCAAGTGGAATGATCTTCCTCCTCTGGCGGCTGAATCGATGGAACTTCAGAAATTTAAACTTTTTGAAAACACTTTTCTGTTGAACAGTTTGACATGGTTGTTCCTGATTTAAATATTTCAAATTTGCTTATCAATTATTTCTCAAAGGTTAATTTATCATTTCCTTATTTCCTATCGTTACTGGGCTACTTTCCATGATGGAGCCCTCGGGTTTTGTAGATTCCGGCTCTTTCAACTCGGTTGTAGCCTGGATGGTGATTATAATAATAACAATATATATATATATATATATATATATATATATATATATATATATATATATATATATATATATATATATATATACTGAGCGCGATCAAATATAAGTAGGCCAACTTCCACCTTAAACTGCGTTGTCGGGGTAGCCTGCGAAGGGCAGGAATCTACTCCAAGAGCAAAATCCCTAGCACTGACTGCATAATTGGTTTTGCGTTATTAGTGACTGATTTTACAAGTAAAAAAAGAAAAAAAAAAAAAAACTTGTTCGGTTTACAGTTGGTAGATAGGATTGAGTAGCAAATCGCCTAACTTGACTATGCAACTATTATCATCATTACTAGCTATGCTACAACCATAGTTGGAAAAGCAAGATGCTATTAGGGTTGGAAAAGCAAGACGCTATTAGGGTTGGAAAAGCAAGATGCTGTAAGCCTAAGGGCTTCAACTGGGAAAAATAGCCCAGGGAGGAAAGGAAATAATGTTGCCGCGTGCCAGCAAGCACGTTTTGTTTTGATGTCTGTGATAGAACAATCCTAATATTGGCAAAGCTTCAAATCAAAAGCATATTAAATATAAATACACGTAAAATTGGCATGAGAAGAATACACAAAGTCAATTTCAGTTTGTGACCCTAAAATATGTGAGAGAGAGAGAGAGAGAGAGAGAGAGAGAGAGAGAGAGAGAGAGAGAGAGAGAGAGAGAGCTACTGGAATGATAGCTCACTGGTTGGATTCCACACACACACACACACACACACACACAGGCATCGGTTTCCCAAGATGATCAACGCAAATCGACTCATTGCTTTGTCGGACGCTATGGACTTGAGGAATCTGTTCGCATTGAAGAAAGTTTGAGATAAAAAAAATCTTCTTACGTATATACAAGTGCACATGATTACTCACAAGCATAAAAAAAAAACTGGCTAAATACTGAGGTACGTGTTGCTAGCATGTTTAACGTACAGAACCCATAGAAGCACTTGAGAATCCCAAGGTTTATTCTTCTGCTTTCGTCTATAACGAATGACAAAAAAAGAAACAAATGTGCAAGCAAACCGTCAAAACTTTCCAGTGGCTGTCTCATGGTGGAGCAGCCTTTTTTTTATTCCATGCCTTCTGTAAAAGGATGTGTTCCTGTCGATCTATAAATAAGATGGTACAGTTATCCTCAGTCCGTTACCTGTCCTTAACCAGCTGGTTTTCAACATTCTCTCTCTCTCTCTCTCTCTCTCTCTCTCTCTCTCTCTCTCTCTCTCTCTCTCTCTCTCTCCAAAAGAGTATGGAATAACTAGTAACAATGCTACGCACTTTATCCGAGATGCACATATCCAACTTAGTTCAAAACATCGCACAACGACAAACGATAGTAGTTCTGAGCAGCAAAGCAATGTTGATTTTCTTATGGTAATTGCATACTCTTGGAAGTCTACATGTTCTAATATACACGTACAAGAAGAGTAAAACACTACAGATGGGAACTGCATTTAGAAAGACATCAAGCAATCAAACCGTCAACAATTAGATCAAGGCCTTTGCAAAGCCTTGTGCTTGTTGAAACCCTTTTCAGTGATATAGCTAAATTATTGGATAAAAAAATGACGGCTGACGGGAAGAACTGCATTAAGGCAACCTTGCCAATATTCTTTTTTAAAATGCACCTAATACCAAACATGATAAAACCTTTCATCAAAACAAGTTGGAATTCAAACCATCATAAACGGTTTCTTGAAAATTCTTACATTTCACACACTAAAAGGCGCCTATACGGCAATACCTTTACTTAACTATAATCGTCACATCCTGTTAATTTCTATTTCACAACTAATGCGATAGCTTGGTATAACTATTTTGGATACTTTAGAAATAGTTTCATGTGTTTAATGAAATATTTTCGGTGATTTCTTTACATCCTAGTTTTAATGACTGTTTGCTGCAAGGAATAGATATCTGCCTAAGATTAGCGACACTCCCACTTTTTCTCAATAAGCCTGGCAGTCTAACTTAAGTGTCTTCTAAAAAAAAAAGCCAAAGATACCAAATTACCATCCTTTTCCATAGTTAACTATGAATGATCATCAATATGGCAAAAGCTGTAATCGTCAACGCTCCGTAGCTGATGTACTGACCATGAGCATGAACTCTTAGGTAAACATGCATCCTCATAATAAATGGATTATAATTCAACTTAGAATTCTATGAACAAATTATCAACAGAAGTAAACGCTAACGCTAGTACCGTTCCAGCCATTATTATTATTATTATTATTATTACTTGCTAAGCTACAACACTAGTTGGAAAAGCTGGATGCTATAAGCCCCGGAGCTTCCCTGATATATATATATATATATATATATATATATATATATATATATATATATATATATATATATATATATATATTTATATATATTTATATATATATATATATATATATATACATATATATTTATATATATTTATATATATATATATATATATATATATATATATATATATATATACATATATATTTATATATATATATATATATATATATATATATATATATTTATATATATATATATATATATATATATATATATATATATATATATATATATATATATACTCAAACTCAAACAGTTGGGAGTGGGTGTGCCGTTTCTTAGCATTATTATTGATTTTTTAAGTAATAGATCTCAAAGAGTTGTTGTTGATGGGCACCATAGTGAGTGTAGGAATATGATATCCGGTGTTCCACAGGGTAGTGTTTTTGGCCCATTACTTTTCATACAATATAAACATGACAGGTGGTTTGGCCTAGAAAACAAGCTTGTTGCATATGCAGATGATGCTATTCTCTTTGCATCAATTCCACCCCCTGAACGTAGATCTTGGGTTGGTGGATCCTTTAATAGAGATTTAGCTAAAATTAGTGAATGGTGCAAATTATGGGGTATGAAGTTGAATCTTAACACAACTCAAAGTATGATTGTAAGTAGGTCAAGGACGGTGGCTCCTCAACATCCGGATCTCGGTATTGATAATGTTTCTTTAAATTTGTATGACTCTTGATTTGAGTATTGTTCTCCTGTCTGGAGTTCAGCTGCTGATTCTTATCTTAATTTGTTGGACAGAAACTTACGGTCTATTAAATTTCTTATTCCTGATCTACATATTCATCTCTGGCACCGTCGTTCAATTAGTTCATTATGCATGTTGCATAAGATTTTTCATAACTCTGACCATCCTTTACAATCAGATCTCCCTGGACAATTCTATCCTGTTCGTAATACTAAGCAGGCATCTACACAGTATTCTAGAAGTTTTATTCCAGCTGTTACCAAGTTGTGGAATGATCTTCCTAATCGGGTAGTTGAATCAGTAGAACTTCAAAAGTTCAAAGTTGGAGCAAATGTTTTTATGTTGACCAGGCTGACACGAGTCTTCTTATAGTTTATATATGACATTTCTGTTTTTGACGTTGTTAATAGTTTATATAGGACATATCTGTTTTGACGTTGTTACTGTTTTTAGAATGATATATTCTTAATTTATTCTCTTCATTTATTTATTTCCTTATTTCCTTTCCTCACTGGGCTATTTTTCCCTGTTTGAGCCCTTGGGCTTATAGCATCTTGCTTTTCCAACTAGGGTTGTAGCTTGGCTAGTAATAATAATAATATATATATATATATATATATATATATATATATATATATATATATATATATATATATATATATATACATATACATATACACACACACACACACACACACACACATATATATATATATATATACAGTATATATTTATAAATATACACACACACACACACAAATACATAACTACTGCACTGTAATTTTTCAGTGGGTACTTTCCCCTCTTGGTAAGGATAGAAGAGACAAACAAACAAGTCTAAATTGCAGTAGTTAAACTCAATAAAAGTAATACAAATACAAATACAAACACACACACATACACACACACACACACACACACACACATATATATATATATATATATATATATATATATATATATATATATATATATATATATATATATATATAAATAATGCTAAACCTCGTCATACAAAGTGATGAGGTCAGCTTAGTGTTGCCAGTATAATGTAAATTCATCCCCAGGCTTGGGTTAATAAACAAGAGAATCTGGTTCTCCACACCCTGGACAGTAGCCTGATCAGTCGTTGGTTTATTTACAGGTGGGTGAACTTTAAATGGACTAGAAGTTAAGCTTGCTATAGAGGTCACTGCAGAAAAAGGTACCATGGAATTTGATATATAAATACAATCAGTGAAGGAATTTTAATTAAACATTCAAAATAAATAAATGCGCCAGTTACAATACAAAAGACCGTCAAGAATATTGAATGAATATAGTTTTAAAAAATTTTAATTCAATTCTTCAACCAATCAGTGATCTTGACAACCAACGTTCAACTTCTGGGCTGATGACTGGTTAGGGTACCTTCCTCGGGAACCTTCGTTCTCCAAGCCAGATCATTAACGTAATAGCCGCTGTGACCTGTTTGTGCCAATGAATAACAATAAAAATCTCCCGCAACTGATAACATTATACGACAACATCACGTCAAGAGGATTGGGAAATAACCCAAATGGAGCAGAAGAAAGAATAATAGAGTTTTTAGGCAATACAAGAACACCTAACTTCCTTCAAATGGGAGCCATTTAGTCACCACTATCTTAGGTAAAATCCACCCATTCTGGTGCAGAGAAACAGAAGGTCACATAGAGTACGACAAACATGAAGCCTCGGCTCAAATCTATCTTAGTACAACGCCAAACCAATCAATGTGACTTGGCAAAAGCAAAGGGTGCTTTTAAGGAAAAAACTAGTGACCGAAATGTCCTTCGTCATTCATTGGGTTATTATCCTAAAGTTAAACTTCTGTGCAACTTTATTTCAATCATTTAACAAAAACTCCAACTTCAACTACACATTAACTACTCGGTAGAAAAACTACACAGCGCTTGACTATGATATCTTCGTTAACGTGTATACCAATGGGTTTTATTAAAAGATAATGAATGCCCGCATATTATTTCCAAATAAACAGCATGTTGTCCACAATGTGGAGGTAAACACTACATTTCTGAACACCTGGTGCATAGATCTGCTAAGATACGGATGAAAATTATTTCATACCCTCAAGATATCTTAAGATCTTTATAGTAGTTTTATTATATGATGGTCCAAATTAAAAAAGAGGTTAGCATGTCTTCTGAATAGGTTACATAGACAGGAGAAAAGGGCAACCACCTAATGTTCATTCTGCTATTGTTTATTGGTACGTTATCAACGACGCTACAAAAGCGTGGGTAGTCATTCACAACATGGCTCTCTATGTTAGACACGTGTCATTACTCCCTGACCGGATGAAAGTACTTTTAACTTCGACCTTTTCAAATCTTTCTGACCTTTTGAGTTGAACCAAATGAGCACGGCTCTCGGAATTTTTCTGAGAGAGAGAGAGAGAGAGAGAGAGAGAGAGAGAGAGAGAGAGAGAGAATTCTCAAGAAACCATAATTAAAAATACCGTCGTACCATAAACTACACTAATTCTAATAAACATACAAATGTCAATCCACCTCTGGTAACTGTATGGTCTGGGTGATACTTTTCACTGAGCAAACAAGATTTTTAACATGTGCCTAAAGATTCACTTCACGTAAGTTCACGGCTGGAGGTGGTATTAATATCATTAATATAGCACCCTCTGTAAAATCCTGAGAAAATAAACACAAAATTAATAATGATTGAGAAAGAATAGTTTATACATTACATCACGCACACAAAAAAAATGAGGAAACATTTCAAAGGAACTCATGCTAATATTTGAAAATAAGAGGGGCACTCGACCTAGGCTTTGACGGTCTTGACCTTTGACTTAGCACTTTCAAAATTGAATCACTTCGCGTCTCTAGATAACAATTAATCCCTGTAAGTTTCACTATTCTATGCGCAAAATTGTGGCCAGGAAATAATTCACACACAAACAAAGGGAGGTAAAAACATAATCTACTCTAATCTTCTTTGGCGGAAGCAAATTAGTTATAAATAGGAGTAGAATAAACTGTGTAAAAAATAATAACGTATACACAGACTGGGTGAGGAATTAATAACTATCTTCTTACACAACATTTACCAGGTTTGGTGCTAACATGAAAGTAATTTTACAAATGTACTTGAAACTAAAACAGATTTACTGATAAATCTACATTACCCAAATTTACACTTCAAGTCATACTCCTATACTAAATGTACAATCTCAGTCCCTATACTTACTACTGGGCAAACTTTGGATGGCAACGCAATTCTTAAGAAAATTAAGAAATGCCCACAGGGAAGAGGAGAGGAGGCAAAGTTCTGGATAAAAGATCCCGAAACTTCAGCAGGTTTAGTTTATGGGGCGCCTGCACAATGCACACGCATACATTATAGGAGATAAAGAAAACTTATCAACAAATATGAATTCATTTATAAGCACGTTATGATGCAGATTTGAAGACATAAGAAACACACCATTGTAATTTCGCAGATGAACTCGTTTTAAACTCTTAATGAATAAAAATGACATGGATTAAAAACAAATGAATATTTGCATAATAATTTTCCAAATACTTGACAACATCCTAAAAAGGCACTAAAAACTTGACCCACCAAATTTTCTTGCTATGCAAACTTTTAGTATATTCCTCATAGAATATCTAATTTAAATTTTAGGTCATGGTTTTTGATTCATCGTGGATCACATGAGAAAATAGCGGGTACCGTTTAAAAAAGCAGTCAATCCAACCTTGAGATATTTACTGAATAAACTCAACCTTGTAAAACTTCGATGGAGGAGTTAATAAGATGGCCATAAGATTCAAGTGGAAACAAGTAGAGACTTTCCAGGTTTCGTCTTTAGCCTCGGGAGGTTTTAAAATCAGGTAGCTAAACCCCAAACATCCCAATATCCAAGTGTCCCCCACCCCTCTCCCCTCTCGCAGCCTCAAAACACCGAGAGGAGGGATTCCACGTCCACCTTAATCCCCATCGGTATCTACCTTACCGGAGCCCCTCCATCTTTCCCCACCCAGGGATCCCTCTCGACCAACCCTCGGTTCAGAACAGAACAGCTTCTATTGTTCTACGCTTAAAAGCCAGGAACCACGCCTCCATGCACATCCTCTGCACACTTTTATCCAGTTAATGGTAACCTTACTATACATTTAATAAAAACATGTACCATATATATATATATATATATATATATATATATATATATATATATGCTATATATATATATATATATATATATATATATATATATATATATATATATATATACATATAATATAATTATATATATATATACATATATATATATATATATATATATATATATATATATATATATATATATATATATATATACATACATGCATACAGAGAGAGAGAGAGAGAGAGAGAGAGAGAGAGAGAGAGAGAGAGAGAGAGAGAGAGAGAGAGAGAGACTACGATATATCTATGTATATACGGCGTATATATATATATATATATATATATATATATATATATATATATATATACATATATATATACACACACACACACATATATATATATATATATATATATATATATATATATATATATATATATATATATTATAGAAAGCAGTCTCCCCTTAGAGTGTAGCGCCGCAGAGGAGCTACACAAATCTGTCACATTCATTCATTACACGTATATTAACCCCTATTCAGAGTCATTCAGCATTTCGATGAATCTCCCGTGCATGCTGTGCCATTCACCACTATCTTGCATTTCCTGGATATCATGGCCCTTCATTTCCAGTACGTCTTAAAACTCTCAAGGTCTTCTTTCCTCTTACCACTTCTGATTTCTAAAATATCTCTATCACTGTCGTTTATTCTTTCCACGTGACCAAATCACTTCTAATACTCGGTTTTATCCGTTTTCCTTCCTTTCAACGACTTCCACCTATCTCCAAGTTTCTCGCCCAACCTGAGAATTATTCTTACACCACATATACAACCACATTTCATCTCAACGTTTTAAAACCTTTTACTTCTTTCCCATGAAACATCTTAAGTTCCACAGAAAACTAGTCTTTTACCAGTCTCTAACGGTAATCTTGATCAAATTCTTGCTTCTCCTACTCTACGACTTACGTTTTTCTTATTCTGGCATCATCCTCTACATTCAAGCCAAAATATTCATACGAATCAACCACTCTGTTTCTTCCACCATTCATGTTAACATTTACAACAATATTCACTGTGTCCATTTCCTCTCATTACCACACTTTCTTTTCTTATAAATACTTTCAAAATCTCTTACCATCTATCAGAAGTTTCTCTTCGCCATCTCCAAATGGCAGAGTATAATCTCATTCATGAATTCAAACAGACTTATACACACAAATATAAATACATGAACGACTCCCTTGTAGTAATGCACTACCCATGGCCTCAGCAAAGGCAATCAACCTTATTAACATTTTCTAGACACTTATGAATAACTTTTTAATTCTTAATTAGTAGTTAATACCAAGCAATAAATTATTATTGAATGCTATGTTTTACTGAAAATGTTCGATTATTTAACACTCACACTCTCTCTCTCTCTCTCTCTCTCTCTCTCTCTCTCTCTCTCTCTCTCTCTCTCTCTCTCTCTCTCTCTCTCTCTCGTTATTAACGATATAAATATATTTTATCAAACTACATTTTATTGGACATTGTTTTGCAAAATAATAACGACTTCACAAACAAGTACTCCCTGAAATTCACTTGTAACCATCTATAAGAGCACGTTCGAGATCAAATGGAAGTTAATAAAAGTTGATTATCACTATATTTTGGATATCTCGATGAACTTGATAACTTTCGTGATGTCCAGACTAAATTAAGTACCCTTGCCAACTGAGCCATTATTCTGCGAGAAACTGCGTCAGCTTGTAAGCCAATGTGCATACCGAAGCGGCATCCACACTAATTCTCAAAAAAATAAAAAAAATAAATAAATAAAACGGCTCGAATCCCCAAAATACGACCCTCAACATTTTCACGAAATTTGCATTAGATTTGGGATATGCAACATTGCGATGCTCGATGTTGATTATGTCCATCTACCTTAAGCCATATATCGTATCTTTCGCTGTCCTTAATGCTTCCTTCGCAGTTCCTTTTTTTTGTGTGTCCCCCGTATACACAGGAAAAAAAGGCCCAGCAGTTTCATCAGATAAACAACACGAGCATGGTTGTGTATATAAGGATTAATATGACATACATTCCACTGAGATATTATAACAAGAACATATTAGAAATAAAAAAAATTGAAAAGCTTGTGTAAACGGAATAATTGAAAAGACAAAGAACTATTTAATATGTATCAATTGTCAAAATACCCATCAATATAAACTCAAAATACAAGGAGGCAGCTAAGTAGTGTCTACCATACACAACAGAAACCCATACATCGAAGAAAATCTTACCTAATACTTCAGGATACATTCAAATGCTTTGAAAGTAGCTGTATTTAACGTAAGAAGGACTCGTTCCCACATCCACGTATAAATATTATCATTATTGATACACCGATTATTGAATAACTAGCGGGATCTAAACTGATTGCTAATAAGTTTATCAGGGGTAACTCTATGCTTAGAATTCCAACACAAAAGCTGGTAAAAAAAAACCTTCAAACGAACACGCATCAAATTAAATCATTCAACATCTGCCTATAATGACAGGCGACAAACTTCCAGCCGGAGTTCCCATGCGCATCAAGAACAACTCGCTACTTGATTATGACAAGTGTAATTAGAGGAAAAAAATAAGACGTTAGTCTTCGCTGGAAATCTGGAAAATAGTAAAGGGTAACAGACAACCCCCGCTTCTTCGATTCTGCCTCTCTCCCTGAACTTACATTCAGAGGCTCAGGAACTGGTTCGCTGGTCATTGACCTAGCCTTCAAGAATTCGGGTTCTGTGTGATATGCAGACAGTTATAAATGATGAGACGAGACTTCAAGCGCATTTCTATACTTTTTTATTGTATACAAGGTGCAGGAGTATATCTTGTTGAGGGCGAACTGGAATAAGAGGATCCGTTATATGCATTTAAGAATTCGGAAAGTGTTGACAGAAACTTTGTTGTGGGATACACTACGTACCAGAATAAGCTTGTATTTTCCATTAAGAGTAATTTCGTAATTCGGGGAAATTGTTGACAATGACTTCAATCTCACAATACGATCCTAATGTTCCCTCAATCAAAATATACAATCAAAAGAAAAAACTGCACATCCTACGTGTTATTTTTCTGGAAGGGTTTAGTTTCAAAACATCTAAGGATGCGCAAAAAATAAAAGCTTATCTAGGCAAAATCAATGACAGAATTGCACATTTTTCTTTGTATATTTTTCTATATAGGACAAGTGTCCCAATTAAAGCTATTCAAAACGTCAAAACTCCACGAGAGAGAGAGAGAGAGAGAGAGAGAGAGAGAGAGAGAGCTCATTGCGTGATCAATGAGAGCTGATAACGCCTTCAATCTATCTCTATGGACGAATTAAGGATAGATTAGGCGGTCTGGAGTCTTAAGTAGCCATATAAAAACTGGAAACTTGACTAAACCGTATTCCAATCAGATCGACTTCGAAGACAGGTTTACGTAACATTTGAACTCGCTGAAGACGAAAAGGGATCCTTTGGTAACCATACAAGATCACTTACATAAGAGAAACTCTAGACCGAGGATCTAGCAAACAAACTCAATAAAAAAAAAAAAAAAAGGCAATGGGATTCCAATATTGAAATAAGTAGCTATTTTAATGATGATGCCTGTGTTGTAAAAATTGGAGAATGCATACCAACTAGCAACTAATTTTTGATTTATGGACTCCTGTATGTTCTATCGAACTGATAAACCGAAGCCAGCACTGTAGAGTATGCTTCGAGTAGAATGAAATGCACTTTTACAAGTTACTGAACTTGTTCTTGCAAAATACGCAACAGTATAGGCCGACTACTGAACTATTATCACGAATAATAAGGTGATATCAGAATTGCTAATATTCTATTTGAATGATACTCAAACTGGAATAGAAATAATCATCGAGAACTCCGAAGACTTAAAATTATCTTCCATAAATTTTCGCAACAGAGCATATCGTAATCTGCTACGATACAAAATTTTGGTTCTCCCCAAGAAATTAAGGAGATGACAGATTATGCCTCTAAAATCCCTGATCAAATTAAAACTTCGGAAGTAAAATACCAACGATAGTACATGCATGCACATATAATTATACACTTTATTTGTTATGTGTATGGGTGTGCATCGACAAGTATGCAAAGTACATAAATGTATCTATAACAATATAAAAAATAATCTAAATCAAAACTAAAGACTGTTGCGTGACTACCCAAAAAAGCCTCCCTTCTTTTCTTGGGACTCATTCCTATCTCTCATCAAGTGTAATAATTTGTTGGCAATATCGTAAACTATTGAACGTCCCGTGAAATCCTAAAGTAACAAAAATAATCAAACTAAATTGAAGTTTCATTCTTACAAGTACAAGGTACGTACCTCAACAGCTTGAGAGAGAGAGAGAGAGAGAGAGAGAGAGAGAGAGAGAGAGAGAGAGAGAGAGAGAGAGAGAGAGAGAGAGTCTCGCTGTTATTATTTCAGAAAAAACGGTGCTGTAAAAAAGACTGAGGCATAAATTGCTCAGAATTCATCAACGTGCAACAAACGACTAAAACGTTCCGGTAATCAACGGAAAAACGGCGCAATATTCCTCGACTGCAAGAGTTCCTCCATTGTGTTGGAGCAGACACAAGGAAAAGAAATGCTAATATATGCCACTAACAAACTGAGGTCAAAACAAATAATCCTAACTAGCACTAACAAAGTATCACCTGATGGCTATATTAAGTCAACAACATCAATCTTGTTAAATCGTCTGATACATGACTTTAATAAACCTCCCAACCCTACAGGTATAATAGAAAATGTCACGACAAACATCACACCTTCACTCCACACTGTCTAGCAAAATCCTCACTACCTCATAGCAATATTAAAACATCTTTCACGGATAACAATAGTTAAGAGCAATTCAAAGTTCGTGTAAACCCACCAACCTTTACTATAATGACTTCTTTTGCTGTCAACAACCTAACATACTGAAAAGCCTCTCTCACTCTCACACCCTCTTACATAAGCATAACCACTCCACGGCAGTCCAAGGCTGACTTTCCACCACGCAAAGTTAGTGAATCATACATATAAAAGGTCACCATAAAAGTGTCGTATTGTATTCACTATCCAAGAAACGCTTCAGGCCCAGTTCCGCGCAGATACCGAGAAACAGATATCTATCTGCTGTCTCATAAATCAGTCTTTTTTTACAGCTAATGTTACACGTACTTTATGCGTTGATGGACATGTATGCGTACATTAAATGCTGATCTGAAAATGACCAAGTCAACTTCAAACTCAAAAGGAAAACAATTAAGATGGAAACAGGGTTCACGTACCAGGGTAAAGTCATTTGAAATAATATTAATATAGCTCTACTACAAAAATCATGACTCGGAATGGGTCCTGGTTTATAAACGTATCGTTAAATCATGAGAGAGAGAGAGAGAGAGAGAGAGAGAGAGAGAGAGAGAGAGAGAGAGAGAGATTCATATAAATTCATAGCATAAATACACAGGCGCATGGGGTAGTAAAACTGATAAATGTCCACAATACGCATTCTATAACGTTACGTTCACAGACACAAATGCAAGGAAATGCTGAAGCCATTCATGCACACGTATTACACAAGCTATGGTTAATAAATGTTTCAAGTGAACATCATCACTATCAGTGACAGGGCTGTTTTAATCATGAAATCAGGAGAGAGAGAGAGAGAGAGAGAGAGAGAGAGAGAGAGAGAGAGAGAGAGAGAGAGAGAGAGAGAGAACAAGGAAGAGAAAGGATGGGATGGGGAATGTGGAAACCGGAAGAGGCCAAGGGAGGGCCCACCAACAGCAGATACGGCTACTACACCTGCAAACTGGTTCTCAATTCACCTGTCCACCTGGTACCAAATACAGCACTGCTGTTATATTCAGCAACAAAGGGTAACTTATTATCATATACAACTTTCATATAGAAAAAAAACACAAATTTCCCGAAAAATCATGTTATACTGACTTTGACAGAGGGCCTAATATAAATCTTACACTGTACACATGTCTGTATATATATATATATATATATATATATATATATATATATATATATATATATATATATATATATATATATATATGGGTGTATGTGATCATGCAATGAGTTTTTTTATTATTACAGTAGTGAAAACCACACTCCCGGTAGAAGTTGGTACATAACACAAGAAATAAAAAACCAGTGTATCATTAAAAAAAAAAAAGGTGATGCATGAATAACTACACTGCCTCTGAGATGGTTACAAATATGGACGGATATGGAACGTAAACGTTTTTAAGTTAAGCTATCGAGAAACGACACCTGGTGTAATATCTATATTTCAAACAAACTGACTTTAATGACACTCATATTTAATTTCGATCATTCATTTTGGCTACCTCCTCATTTCTCAGCAGTTTCATCCCTTAGCTTTTCACTTACATTCAACATAGACATACATTCGGTATTCAGATAAGCTATGTCGGGTGTTTCTGATAAAATCTTTCACCTAAAAGCGTTAAACGGATATAATCTAACCAAAAATGACATATTACAAAAATAAATAAATAAATAAATAAACAGATAAAAACTATGGAACAAACTACTTCGTACAAAATGTACCATTCTTGATTTTTATCAATACATAAAAATATCTAAAAACCTGTTTTAAAAGGAAATTCTTAAGTGACTATAATAATAACCTCGTCAGTAGAGTACCTGCCAACGTATTTCAAGGAAGACACTACTGTTATCGAGTAAGACATCTGGAATAACAACTCCTTGGCCTGAAAGTGTCAGGGAATGACGTTGGGACAGTGTGTCAAGAACCGTATAATTCTCTCCCGTTCAATAGTTATATTTGAGTATTCCAGGAAATTCCGGATAGCATCGAGAAATAATATTTTGACAAAGAAAACTTTATAGGAAGGACATTCACTAGATCTTTTTGGGCTGTTTAATAAGGAATGGATTGCAGACTCGTTAAAATTAAACTCAAATTACGACCGCTTGTAAAACATCTAAAAAATAAATTCAATTATGTACAAGAAAACATGACTTTAAATATTTATACCATAAGACTTCCTTCCCTAACCTATCGATCAAGTTGAAAACGGACTCGGTAAGCAGCAAACAAGATGCTAGAGAGAAACCAATAAGTAACAATTACCAAATTTACACTAACACAACAATTAATAAATAAACGTCCCCTCTTCCTCGGAATGAATGGAAAGATTTGATAAGAGGCGAGAGAGGTTGCCAAGTCAGATGTACAGTACTTGTAGTTGTCCGCATTAACATAATTAGTACGCAAATCACACTTGGTGGAACTTCAACGCTTAGCAAACCGGTGACACAACAAAAAGTGTCGAAAGCAAAACTTAAAACAAAACTTTTAATGCTGAATATTCAATTACTTGCAATACCAAAAAATTATCTCATCCCTTCTAAAACGGCCATTAATTCATGGAAATCAAGACCGTACATCAATTACTTATGATGGCAAAAAAAAAATGGTGAAATTTCGTTTTACTATGGTTCCTTTTTTCATTGCAGGGGATGGGCAGGAAGGGGATAGCAAGCAGTTCTCCCCTCAGAGGAAACCAAACAATGCGGATTGAATAAAGAAGTTGGTAAGTAGACATGTCGAGCGGGGGAGTGGGGGGGGGGGGAGGGATGATATTTGGATTTGCAAATTGGCCGAACTTGCTACACAGTATTCGCTGGCGAAAGCGTTTCTACTGGGTTTCTCGAATTCCAGGATTTTTAGTGTTCCCTTACTGCCACCGGGTAATTTTTTTTCTTTATGAAGCTACCCATTTAGAGAAATTGCATTAAATATACGGGGTGTGTGTGTGTGTGTGTGTGTGCATGTAAATCCATGAAGGTTTGTGAACAATCAAATGCGATATAAGTATATAAGTAGGCTATTGAAGATATATATAAAAGTGGTGGTAATAAAAAATTTTCTGGCAAGCAATAGTTGAGAAAATAAAGTTTTGAGGTGGAATGGTCATTTGGAAAATATGGAAGACGATAGGTTGGTGGGAAGCGTATGTATTTCAAATCAAGTTAGGAGAAATGATTAACTAAACAAAAAGGACGACGGGATAGATGGAACTAAGGAAGTATGAAAATGATAGCTCCTCATATCCAAGAAGACCGCAGAGTGTAGGGAGGTTTGACACACTACAAATGAGCCTTCTCATTATTTGTAAGCTGTGCCCAGGTAGTTATAATATGGATGCCACAGTGACCATTAGGGTTTCTTCTCTCGAGTAACTGCTTGTTTTTAACACTTCCCCAAACACACACACACACACACACACACACATATATATATATATATATATATATATATATATATATGTGTGTGTGTGTGTGTGTGTGTGCATATATATACACCTAATCATCTACGCCTTGACAAACAAGGGGCCTCGGTTAGATTTCGCCAGTCGTCTCTATTTTGAGCTTTTAAACTAATATTTCTCTATTCGCCATCTCCTACTTTACGCTTCATAGTCCTCAGCCATGTAAGCCTGGGTCTTTCACCTCTTCTAGTCCCTCGTGGAGCCCAGTTGAAAGTTGGAGAACTAATCTCTCTTAGGGAGTGTGAAGAGCATCCCTAAACCATCTTCATCTACCCCTGATCATGATCTCAAACACATATGGAACTCGAGTAATCTCTCATAGTTTCATTTCTAATCCTGTCCTGTCATCTAACTCCCATCATTC
>NC_090746.1:45603025-45613025 GCF_036898095.1 Palaemon carinicauda | reverse complement strand
AAGCTACAATCCTAGTTGGAAAAGCAGGATGGTATAAGTCCAGGGGCTCCAACAGGGAAAATAGTTAGTGAGGAAAGGAAACAAGGAAAAATAGAGAATTTTAAGAACAATAACATTTAGATAAATATTTTCTAAATAAACTATAAAAACATTAACAAAACAGGAGTAAGAGAAATTAGATAGAATAGTGTGCCCGAGTGTACCCTCAAACAAGAGAACTCTAACCCAAGACAGTAGAAGACTATGGTACAGAGGCTATGGCACTACCCAAAACTAGAGAACAATGGTTTGATTTTGGCGTGTCCTTCTCCTAGAAGAGCTGCTTACCATAGTTAAAGAGTCTCCCCTACCCTTACCAAGAGGAATGTGGCCACTGAACAATTACAGTGTAGACACTATCAAATGTTTTTATAGAGAAGGTTTGACCTAGCACTTTTGGAGCATGATTTATCAAATCGACACCGCTTGCTAGCTGTCTTGAAGTTTGCAGTATTATCCTCTGGTAATGTGAAGTATATTAAAATACTTAGGAAATGCCATGATGCTACTGGGAGCGCTGCTAATTAAGCCAAGATGAAGACTACCTCATTAGTAAAGTAAGTTCTAGTAACAGGGTGGTACATAATGACACTTGACATGTGTGAGCCAGACTTTCGGATAGGTCTAGTAGCAATTAAGCTTATTCATGATTACAGTAAAGTAGGGTTACTTAAAAAAAGACTATATTAGAAAATTACCTGAAAGTACCATTTTCTTTATTTTTTTCACCAGCACCTTACCCAAGATGGAATAAGATAAGGTGAGTTACCTAGCGGTCCCGTTTTCTACACTCACGCGCATGACGTCACCTGGATAGTTCAGCCAGGCGACATATAGGCGGGAAATGTGGTGGTTTTTTTTTTTTTTTTTTTTTTTTTTTTTGTATTCACAGGCGTTCTTGTTTTCTTTTGCGTTGACAGATTCATAATGGTTATGTGTGTAATATATGGGTGCTCCAATTCTTATAAGACCACTATAACTGTTGGTGGTGAAAAGTAAATAGATTTCCCCGTTTCCCAAAAGATGCAGAACTAAGTAAGAAGTAGGTGAATATATGCAAAGAAAATGATGGTATCAATGCCAAATATGCAGTAATTTGTTCGTCACATTTCCAACCCAATGATTTTGCCAGAAACCATAGGTACGAGTTGCTCAATTGTTGCCCTAAGACTGCCATACTGACATAAAATCTTTATAATAATGTAATTACTATTGGGATTCGGGTAAGCCTATCACTAATATCTCGTCACTTTAGTTTCATTTACTAGGCATATGTTGCATGTAGCATTTTGGGCAACTAGGTGAACTGTATATGAATAGGCTCACTTAAAAAAAAAAAAAAAACACGAGAATATATGGATATATCAATTATATTCCTCATCCAGGTAAATATTTAGCTACGATGGGAAGAATGTTTCTGAAGATGAGAGAGAGAGAGAGAGAGAGAGAGAGAGAGAGAGAGAGAGAGAGAGAGAGAGAGAGAGAGAGAGAGAGATTTTACAAGAAATTTTTTCGTATGTATAAATACTATTATTTAAGCTTCAGATATAATAAATAATAAATTTTGTTGCTTCGAAATTTTTGAAAAGTTTTCGTCTCGGCAGAACCACCCCATCTAATCAACTTAATTCAAAATTATTTAAAAGACTATGGTTTTCAGATTGGAGATAAAATAATTTTCTCAAAATCAATGTAAAACATCGTACCTTTATCAGTAAATAATCTCAAAATATACTACAAAATTAATGAGTCACTTAAACGTGAAAGGTTATACACGGCAATGTGAGAAACAGCAGTTCAGCTACTCACTTCCTTAGTGGCTAATTCCATCAAATTTTGTAGTAACAAAGGCTTATTGAAATGACAGTTTTGTAATGAAACATCGGATCTTATATCTTTGAGTTTTAGTTGGTTTGGCTTGAATAACTTGTAAATGACGTATGTCGTAAAGAAAAGTAGAGGTGCTTTCTCGAACTCTCCACGTCAAGTTGAAATAGATGCTATATTTTGTTATTAATGTTAAAGTGAAAGGTAAAAAGTTTTCGTCCCATTAAAAGGATTATCGTTTAACACGTTGCATGGTCTGTAAGGATTACAGTTTTTTATGACAAGACGGCTATGTCAAGGCACAGTCGAACATCTCTTTTCTTTCATACGACAAATTGGTCATTGCCACGGTCATCCGTAACCTTTGGTATTTTAATATATACTGCGGTTATACATAGTAGGTAAAGAAAATAATTAACGAGTTAAGGTCTTAATGTTTGTAATAATGATGAAGCTACTGTACATCTTGTGTCATTACAGAGTGCTTAAATATAAGTGGTTCATGTCAAAGGTTAAATGTTGCTCCCAATTATCTAGATTCCGAGTTATATATCTCTGAGTGTCTCATGAAGCACCTTCTGTCTGTTAACAATGAGACCGAGGTAGGAAAATCAAGTAAAATATTTAATAGAGATAAAACCTGAAACACTGATAGGAAATGAGTCCTTAAGTTCTTTGATGGGAGGGTTCGTGGCTTTTAAATTTAGAAATAAGTATATATCATTAGGCTCAGTTTATGTAGATGAAAGTCAATATTAGGATATCACTTGTAAAGAGAAAGGTATTATATAGGTCATGTAATCATTTTAGAGAAAATCTACAAATATGGAAAATTTATTCAAAATTTTCCATGGTCATGCTCTAAAACCAGGAGTCAAAGCCGTTTCATATCTTATTGATATATTCAAACCCACCAATATTGATGTTCCCGAGGAGGTAATGAGATTTTTATTATTAGAAGTCGGCTAAATTTTAGAATAAAAATAAACTAAGAAGGAAAATGTTTATAGCAAAGTTGTGAAAAAAGATACAAGATATTGTTCAGTAATATTGAAAATTTATTTCACTGAAACGAGAGAGAGAGAGAGAGAGAGAGAGAGAGAGAGAGAGAGAGAGAGAGAGATGATTGTATTGAGATTTTTAATGAAATATTGGGAATAAAGCTTTTGTCATGCGTGAATTTTTATTTCCATTGCTATTATATTCCCTATCATAATATGTATTTTGGAATTATATTTATAAAGACATTAATATTAGCCTACTTTCATAAATGCAATGTTCGGAATCCAAAAAGAGGCACAAATAATAAGGCTGTTTGTACAGGACGGCTGTCAAATAAACGCTGGGAACTCTCCAGGTGACGTCACACAGCACAGCCGAGCTCCCGGCACCCTGCGCGGTAACTCACCTTATCTTATTCCATCTTGACCTTACCCATGTAGAAGTTCTATTACATTGACTTAAAATTGGAAGTACATGTTCAAGCAATAGCTCTTATCGATATGTCATGACAGGTTTTGCTTTTTCATTTACTCATTACTCTCACTTCCCCTTTTTAGCTTTCTCCGTTTAAAGCTGAAACTTTTTTTTTTTTTTACTAAATCTACAGGTAAATACTTAAGCTTTATCTTAAGGAATAATTTATTCCCCCCTTTTTGATACTGATTATATTTTCACTAGTGAACATAACCTATAAAAATGACTGCTGAATATTTAGGTAGATATGCACACACCTGCGCACAATTTGTGGGAGTTTGGGATTTTCGAGTGTTTCTCTCGGAATCCTATCACCAGAGTATGATTACTTCCACTCCCACCTACTCAAACGGACGGGGAGCAACCAAGTAGGTATACGTCTGGCAATGCAACTGAGCGTGACCGAAAAAAAATATATCATTATTATTATTATTATTATTATCATTATTATTATTATTATTATTATTAACTGTATATATATATATATATATATATATATATATATATATATATATATATATAATTTCAGGAGGCAATTTCGGCATTGTCCCCGGGAAATCCTTTCGTTGTTATGGCCGATGTGGTAACGTCCCTGACTGTTACACACCAGACTGGGGTTCGAGTCCCTCTCAAACGCGTTAGTTTCTCTGGTCGCTGCAACCTCACCTCAGTCATCAGCAGCCATTGTCTGGCCCTCCTTGGTCCTAGCGTGGGTAGGGAGGGGGCTTGGGTGCGGATCATTTGTATACATGGTCAGTCTCTAGGGCATTGTCCTGCTTGATAGGGAAATGTCAGTGTCCCTAGCCTCTGCCATTCATGAGTGGCCTTTAAACTTAAGTAGTGGCTATCTGACGACATGGACTGACTGCAGAGTGGGAACGGAATGAGACAAGCAACTAGCACCAAAATATATTATCAGAAGCAGATTTAACACTGGAACTTTTCCCATCAAAGGGAAAAGGGTGTATATTGATTCAGCAGTTAAAGTAAGAATGCAACTATGACGATATTTGTCACTTCCATATACTGTAGGCGCAATGAGTATCCACAGGTAGTAGGTTGGCCAGGGCACCAGCCGCCCGTTGAAATACTACCGCCGGAGAGTTATGGGGTCCTTTGACTGGCCAGACAGTACTACATTGGATCCTTCTCTCTGGTTACGGTTCTTTTTCTTTGCCTATACATACGCCGAATAGTCTGGCCTATTCTTTACAGATTCTCCTCTGTCCTCATACACATGACAACACTGAGATTTCCAAACAATTCTTCTTCGCTCAAGGGGTTAACTACTGCACTGTATTTGTTCAGTGGCTACTTTCCTCTTGGTAAGGGTAGAAGAGACTCTTTAGCTTTGGTAAGCGGCTCTTCTAGGAGAAGGACACTCCAAAATCAAACCATTGTTCTCTAGTCTTGGATAGTGCCATAGCCTCTGTACCATGGTCTTCCACTGTCTTGGGTTAGAGTTCTCTTGCTTGAGGGTACACTCAGGCGCACTATTCTATCTGATTTCTCTTCCTCTTGTTTTGTTAAAGTTTTTATAGTTTATAAAGGAAATATTTATTTTAATGTTGTTACGCTTCTTAAAATATTTTATTTTTCCTTGTTTCCTTTCCTCACTGGGCTATTTTCCCTGTTGGGGCCCCTGGGCTTATAACATTCTGCTTTTCCAACTGGGATTGTAGCTTAGCAAGTAATAATAATAATAATAATATCGTACTTGGTTTAGATTAAGCTGACTAATGCCATTATGAGCACTTGGCTAATGCAGAAGTCTGTACATTTAAGTCGGTATAGTATCAAAAGATACAAAAAGGCCTAGTATAACCTCTGGACTCAGTTCTATTAACAGTGACGACAATCTGTATCGTTGTGATCTTTATACTGGGTGATTGGAGAGAAGAATCTGATCTATGTGAACGGCCAAAACACAGAGAGGGTTACGGTACTAAAGCCAGAAGTCTATAGTGACTATACCTTTTAAATAAGTATCTCCCTCAGCATATAGTTCATGTCATTCGGCCGTACTTCACGTCTACTCTCTAGAAGCCGTGAAATCTACACACAGTTTTGATATATTTTTTCCATTTTCATGTTAGTCGTGCTTGTCCCTTAATTGTTTTCCTTACGCGTTATAGCCGTAAACATTATTATTATTATTATTATTATTATTATTATTATTATTATTATTATTATTATTATTATTATTATTAGCTAAGCTACAACCCTAGTTGGAAAAGCAGGATGCTGTATCCCAAAGGGCTCCAACAGTAGAAATACTCCAGTGAGGTTAGGAAATAAAGACATAGGTAGAATAGTGTGCTTGATTGCACCTTCAAGCAAGATAATCAAAGCGAGTAGAAGACTATGGTATGGAGGCTATGGTACTACCCAAGACTAGAGAACGATGGTTTAATTTTGGAGAGTCCTTCTCCTGGAAGAGCTGCTTATCATAGCTAAAGAGTCTCCTCTACCATAACCAAGAGGAAAATAGCCACTGAACAATTATAGTGCAGTAGTTAACCTCTTAGTAAAGAAGATTTTTTTTGGGTATCTTAAGTATTATCAGGTGTATGAAGAAAGAGAAGAATTTGTAAAGAATAGGCCAGATTATTCGGTGTATGTGTAGACAAAGAGAAATTAGCTGTAACTAAGGAGGGATTCAATCTGACCAGTCAAAGGACCCAAGAACTCTAGCGGTTGTATCTCAACGGGTGGTTGGCGCCTTGGCCAACCTACTACCTATCACATCATAATTATCTAGTTCCGTCGAAACAAAACCCACTGTTCTCAAGAGCTTTTGTTCTGCACACAACTGTCTCTTAATTACTGTAAAGTATACCAAGCCACACTGGAATGGTCTGTGTGTAAACAGACGCGTGTGGAAGGACATGTCTCGGGAGATTTATTCTTCAGTGGATTAACAACGGATAATGATGAAAATTTAATCACAGCACTTTACCTTTGTCCTTGAATTTTTGCATATCCTACGGGACCTTTCTTTAGTCTGTGATTCGTTTTCACATTCTAACCTACATTTTCCTACTTATTAACTTTACAGATTTTCTTTTTTCTTTTTTTATAACAAACTATTCAGTGAGCGTGGCTGAATGAAGTTGGGTATACTATTTTGAACATTCGCTTATCCTCTCAAAGAAGATCCATGATAATCTATTTCCATATCAGGGAAAACGAATCTTTCACCACATACTTCTTGAGAATTGAACCAGTAAACCTGTTCACAAATCCAATTTTTATTTTCTTCAACAAGTCATACAATACAAATCACACGATATTCTTTGCCTATTTCTTCAGATACAGTATTACATAGGCAATGCTCTGGTGAGCTGCCAAACTTCATGCAATTGCCACTTTCCCAGTTTTGTGGAATACTTTAGATTTCAAGTTCTTTTAAATAAAAGAAATAATGTTTTGGTAGTTCTTCGTCATTTTATAGGAAACATATCGAGATTTGATATCTTTTGCCCTTCCCGAATTTTATTTGCGGTTACAGTTTACAAATTAATAAGATTATCACCACTATAGAAGAGAAAACCATTTACACCCTAGTCTGCACCTTATTTTTTGATTGCATTGAACTCGATATATATATATATATATATATATATATATATATATATATATATATATATATATGATATATATATATATATATATATATATATATATATATATATATATATATATATACAAGCTATATATATGAATATATATATATATATATATATATATATATATATATATATATATATATATACGAAGCTGGTCTAGTGTAGAGTAAATACAATAGTTTATCAATGTATTTTATTTATGTTTTCATATGCGCATTGCAGGGGGGAATAGCCAGCCCATACGATGAGTTCCTCTCGTATAGACGTAAGTTTTATATGTAAATTAAGTAAGACTTACGTCGTTAATTTCATTATATTCTTTATTCAAGTCAGTATATGCGAATTTACGTTATTTTTAAAAACTAACTTTTTATTTCACTTATTTTTGTTACAAAGTTTTACGTATATTGAGAGTGTTATGTGACCATACGAGTTGTGAACAAGGGCTTACGTAATGTTCTTTTATATTTTTGTGCGGTATTATGTCATGTTTGTGAGAAAATATGCAATTCTTACATGCCATGTGTTTTAGATGATTATCGAGTGCCCAAGAGTTGGATTTTATATTTTTTTTATTTCGAGGACAAAGGTGGGCAGAGCTAACTGAGAGAGTTTGTCTCCCTGTTGCGTGGATATGTGTCTGTTAGAGTAATCTTTGTTAACCTTACACCCTTAGGCCAACCCGCCACGCTTCCAGATCTTGGACCTGGAATATTCTGGAAGTAGCTAAGTCTTATATATAGGGCCCCCAGGAATGCAGAGCAGTAGTGGAGAAGCAGCCATCCTGTGAAAGAGACAAAGTTCCTTCCTCACTCTCTCTCAGTACCTATAGTGTGTTCTCTCCAAAGTGATTCTGTGCCCCAATGTAAATCGTGTGTTGAAACGTACTGGAAAAAGTCAAAGGTGATTTTAGATTTATTGTGTTGGAGTGAGTGTTGGCATTGTGTAAAGTTATGTAACTGGCCCTTTAGTAACGGGAAAGGAATTTGTAACAATCTGGTTATCTATTTTCATTAGGTATCAAACTTGAACATAAAGTGCAAAATTAATTTCAAGTGAAACAAGTGATTGTATAATTTTCATAAGTATTATTTCTTTTGTCTTAGTCTAAGGTTTATTTAGAATTAATATTTCGAGTAAAGTGATTATATAATTTTGGAGCATAACATTTTTTTCTTAATCTAAGTTTTGTTCAGACTTAACATTTCGAGTGATTTATTTTAGTTTTTATGTAAACTCTTTTCAAAGTGTTGTAATTTATATAGAATATATTTAATATTGTAAAGAGTGTATCATTCCAATTACCAGTGTTTAATTTAGTATTCGCTCATACCCCTGTTAAAGAATCAAGTAAGAGTTGTTTGACTAATTCTTAAGAATAATTACCCAATTTTGTTTGAGTGTACTTAAGAGACCTTTGGATATTCATTGTTTTTATATATTGCTGCCTGGGAGTTATATAACTGGCTCGGAACTTGGGTATTAATATTTTCAAATATACCAGATTTAATGTAAAAACAAACAGGTAAGTTTGGAACTCGAGAGGTTGTATAGCTTGCCACCCATGATATATATAATATTACATTGTGGTTCCCAGACACGAGATCATCATATATATAAATATATATATATATATATATATATATATATATATATATATATATATATATATATATATATATCATTATTATCATCTCCTCCTACGCCTATTGATGAAAAGGGCCTCGGTTAGATTTTGCCAGAGGTTTTGATCTTGATCTTTCAATTCTATACTTTTCCATTCATCATCTCCTAAACACGCTTCCTAGTCCTCATCCATGTATGCCTGGGTCTTCCAACTTATCTAGGGCCTTGTGGAGCCCAGCTGAACGTTTGCTGAATTAATCTCTCTTGGGGAGTACGAAGAGCATGTCCAAACCATTTCCATTTACCCCTTATCATGATCTCATCCACATATGGCACTCGAGTAATCTCTTATAGTTTCATTTCTAATCCGGCCCTGCTATTCACCTCCCAATAACTTTCTGAGGGCTTTGTTCCTATATATACTAAATATATTAAAGATTGTTACATTGTCATACCATGACTCATGTCCATAGAGTAACACCAATCTCACTAAACTGATATATAGTCTGATTTTTATATGTAGTTTCAGGCGATTTGATTTCGAAATGTTACTTAACCTAGCCATTGTCTGATTTGCTAAACTCTAATTTTAAAGACCCTGTATTGGATATCATAGTTCCAAAATACTTAAATGATTCTAACTCATTAATCCTTTTTCCTTCCAATGATATATCATCTTCCATTGCATACTACGTTCTCATCATCTCTGTCTTTCTTCTATTTATCTTCAGCCTAATCTCGTGTGATATTTTATGCATTCTGGTAAGCAAGCATTACACATCTTGTGGTGTTTTGGTAACAAGAACAGCATCATCAGCATACTCTAGGTCTGCTAAATTCCTATCACCAATGCAGTCCAATACTTCTCCACCATCTCTGGCTGTTTTACGCATCAAAAAATCCATGAGGAGGATAAACAACATTATGTGACAGCACATTCCCTTGGATTACTCCACTGTTCACTGGAAATTCATTTGATAAGACTCTATTAACATTAACTTTGCACTTGCTATACTCATGAATAGAGTTAATGAAATTTACACATTTTAGAGGAATTCCATAATAATGCAGGACTCTCCACAAATTTGGCCGGTGCACACTATCAAAGGCTTTTTCATAGTCCAAAAAATGAAAATTTGGTCAGAGCAACTTCTACTTTTTCTGTATCTCTAAGCTTTTCCTTAACCTTACTTTCAAGTCTCTTTGCAATAAGCGTACTATATATTTTCATAACAGCTGACGTAAGTGTTATGCCTCAGTAATTATTGCAATCAGTCATGTCTCCTTTTTTTTTTTGCTATTTTAGCTAACACTCCTAACTCCATTCTTCAGGTTTTACTCTTCATGCCACATTATACAAAATAGTATTGTAAGTAGTCTGGGAGTCACTTCATTTTCAGCCA
>NC_090746.1:45588025-45595525 GCF_036898095.1 Palaemon carinicauda | reverse complement strand
ACGCAATACATCATAAAATATAAAAGAACATTACCTAAGCCCTTGTTCCTATCTCGCACAAATCCTAAAACAATTTCAAATGGACTATGTAAGACTTCGTAGCAAACATACGTGAAAATAAAAAGTTAATTCTTAAAAAATAACGTAAAATTACATATATTGACTTGAATAAAAATGTACTATGTAATTCATGACGAAAGTCTTACGTAATTTACAAAAATACTTATATCTGCATGAAAGGGGCTCATTTTACGGGTTGGGGATCATCTTTTTAATGCACAAATAAAATCAATATATGAAATGAAAATAAAATCATCAATAAACTACTATATTTACTCTACACTAGACCAGCTTCGTAAGAATAGATACACACACACACACACACACACACATATATATATATATATATATATATATATATATATATATATATATATATATATATATATATATATATATATATATATATATATGCGTATTTCATGGTATTCTTAAGCCACACAAATACAAAAAATATGCCACATTTTTAGTGACAGGGAGGTAAAAAGACTAGATGAGTAGCTTGTAATATACCTAGCATCAGAAAGTAATTATGGGTATAGAGGGGCAAGAAGAAGGGATAGAAATGACAAGTTACTGGATGACGAAATAAAGGATTTAGTGAAGGAAAAAAATGCAGATTATAAAGGAGCAGATGCATGACAGAAAAGAAGATTATATGAATGCATATAGGAAAAAATATCGGGTAGTAAAGAAGAAATTTAGAGAGAGAGAGAGAGAGAGAGAGAGAGAGAGAGAGAGAGAGAGAGAGAGAGAGAGAGAGAGAGAGAGAGAGAGCGCAGTAAAAAGTTTTTTATAAAGAAGAAAGAAATGAGAGAAATGATAACGGGAAAAAATATTAGAATGAGACATGTAAATGGAGACATACTCTCTGAAGTGAATGAGTCCTCCTGAGTCGATGGAATGAATGTTTTGAAGATTCAATGAATGTGAAGGATAGTGGAGTAGAACAGAAGGATTCAAGAGTGTAACACGTTGATGTAAGGTTTAAAATACAGGTGGAAGTAACTGTTGTTGAAGCATTAATGATATTTAGATTGATGGGATCATAACTAATATGATGTTGTAAAACAGGATTATGTTAGTTTACGTAACTCCTCATAAATGATGGCAAAATATTTCAATAGATATGCGCACGCACACGCAGACAGATTCAACCCTTCCCACACCCACTCCCCCTTTCCTAACAACAACATGCTAGTTTGGACAATTTGTGGGAGATTGTTATTTTCCGATTGGAATATACTGCATATATATATATATATATATATATATATATATATATATATATATATATATATATATATATATATATATATATATATATATACATACATATACCAAAGGCACTTCCCCCAATTTTGGGGGGTAGCCGACAACAACAAGAAACAAAACAAAAAGGGGACCTCTACTCTCTACGTTCCTCCAGCCTAACCAGGGACTCAGCCGAGTTCAGCTGGTACTGCTAGGGTGCCACAGCCCAACCTCCCACATTTCCACCACAGATGAAGCTTCATACTGCTGAGTCCCCTACTGCTGCTACCTCCGCGGTCATCTAAGGCACCGGAGGAAGCAGCAGGGCCTACCGGAACTGCGTCACAATCGCTCGCCATTCATTCCTATTTCTAGCACGCTCTCTTGCCTCTCTCACATCTATCCTCCTATCACCCAGAGCTTTCTTCACACCATCCATCCACCCAAACCTTGGCCTTCCTCTTGTACTTCTCCCATCAACTCTTGCATTCATCACCTTCTTTAGCAGACAGCCATTTTCCATTCTCTCAACATGGCCAAACCACCTCAACACATTCATATCCACTCTAGCCGCTAACTCATTTCTTACACCCGTTCTCACCCTCACCACTTCGTTCCTAACCCTATCTACTCGAGATACACCAGCCATACTCCTCAGACACTTCATCTCAAACACATTCAATTTCTGTCTCTCCATCACTTTCATTCCCCACAACTCCGATCCATACATCACAGTTGGTACAATCACTTTCTCATATAGAACTCTCTTTACATTCATGCCCAATCCTCTATTTTTTACTACTCCCTTAACTGCCCCCAACACTTTGCAACCTTCATTCACTCTCTGACGTACATCTGCTTCCACTCCACCATTTGCTGCAACAACAGACCCCAAGTGCTTAAACTGATCCACCTCCTCAAGTAACTCTCCATTCAACATGACATTCACCCTTGCACCACCTTCCCTTATCGTACATCTCATAACCTTACTCTTACCCACATTAACTCTCAACTTCCTTCTCTCACACACCCTTCCAAATTCTGTCACTAGTCGGTCAAGCTTCTCTTCTGTGTCTGCTACCAGTACAGTATCATCCGCAAACAACAACTGATTTACCTCCCATTCATGATCATTCTCGCCTAACAGTTTTAATCCTCGTCCAAGCACTCTAGCATTCACCTCTCTCACCACTCCATCAACATACAAGTTAAACAACCAGGGCGACATCACACATCCCTGTCTCAGCCCCACTCTCACCGGAAACCAATCGCTCACCTCCTTTCCTATTCTAACACATGCTTTACTACCTGTGTAGAAACTTTTCACTGCTTGCAACAACCTTCCACCAACTCCATATAACCTCATCACATTCCACATTGCTTCCCTATCAACTCTATCATATGCTTTCTCCAGATCCATAAACGCAACATACACCTCCTTACCTTTTGCTAAATATTTCTCGCATATCTGCCTAACTGTAAAAATCTGATTCATACAACCCCTACCTCTTCTAAAACCACCCTGTACTTCCAAGATTGCATTCTCTGTTTTATCCTTAATCCTATTAATCAGTATTCTACCATACACTTTTCCAACTACACTCAACAAACTAATACCTCTTGAATTACAACACTCATGCACATCTCCCTTACCCTTATATAGTGGTACAATACATGCACAGACCCAATCTACTGGTACCATTGACAACACAAAACACACATTAAACAATCTCACCAACCATTCAAGTACAGTCACACCCCCTTCCTTCAACATCTCAGCTTTCACACCATCCATACCCGATGCTTTTCCTACTCTCGTTTCATCTAGTGCTCTCCTCACTTCCTCTATTGTAATCTCTCTCTCATTCTCATCTCCCATCACTGGCACCTCAACACCTGGAACCGCAATTATATCTGCCTCCCTATCATCCTCAACATTCAGCAAACTTTCAAAATATTCCGCCCACCTTTTCCTTGCCTCCTCTCCTTTTAACAACCTTCCATTTCCATCTTTCACTGTCTCTTCAATTCTTGCGCCGGCCTTCCTTACTCTCTTCACTTCTTTCCAAAACTTCTTCTTATTCTCTTCATATGACTGACCCAGTCCCTGACCCCACCTCAGGTCAGCTGCCCTCTTTGCCTCACGTACCTTGCGCTTTACTTCCACCTTTTGCTCTCTATATTTTTCATACTTCTCTATACTATTACTCTGCAGCCATTCTTCAAAAGCCCTCTTTTTCTCTTCCACTTTTACCTTCACTCCTTCATTCAACCATTCACTGCCCTTCCTCATGCTGCCGCCAACAACCTTCTTGCCACATACATCACTTGCAATCCCAACAAAATTTTCTTTTGCTAACTTCCACTCCTCCTCTAAATTACCAGTTTCTCTTACTCTCACCTCGTCATATGCCATTTTCAACCTTTCCTGATATTTACTTTTTACCCCCGGTTTTATTAGCTCTTCAACCCTCACTAGCTCCCTTTTACATCCACCTACTCTATTCCCCCACTCTTTTGCTACAACTAATTTTCCTTCCACCAAAAAATGATCAGACATACCGTTAGCCATACCCCTAAACACGTGCACGTCTTTCAATCTTCCAAACATTCTTTTAGTTATCAACACATATATATATATCAACATATATATATATATATATATATATATATATATATATATATATATATAATGTGCATATATATATATATATATATATAAATATATATGTATATATATATATATATATATATATATATATATATATATCTAGAAACTTGCTCATTACTATATAGGGAATATAGATGATCAGGATTTCAAGGTATGCCTGAGTGAGGGAAAGGTCAAGGTGAGCTGCCATAGCAATAGGCAAGAGTGAAGAAAAGTGTTATAGAAGCAACTGTATGAAATGTCGGAGCATAATGTTAAATAGCGCGCCATGAAAGGTGCGTTTTGATTTACATAATAAGACAGATGAGAGAGGGTTTGATACGGTTGGTTGGTACATTTGGAGCAATTATTGAACTCATTCGCCATTGCAAAGCTGAAGTGGGGAAGTTTGATATTGAATGGAAATAAAAGAAAAAAAAGTTTACTCTACCGAAATGAATCTATTGCCTAAAATATGTAGCTTACGAAAAAATGAAAGGTTGATGAATGTTGATATATGAAGTGATAAAAATTATAGTGTAGGTGAAACGTCAAATCATATTATTCTGATGATTTGGTCATGTGGTAGAAATGGACAATAGATTGGTGAGTAGATTGTATAACATAAGTATTAAGCGGGAGGAGAAGAGGAAGGCGTAAAAACACTGGACAGGCTCTGAAAGGCCTTGAAAAGGAAGGCCGTTAGCATCCAAGAACACGGATATCCATGCAAATTAGCAGTGAATGGCGCAAATCTGAAGGGGACGATGTCCGCTACGTTGCTAATTATTATTATTATTATTATTATTATTATTATTATTATTATTATTATTATTATTATTAGTAGTAGTAGTAGTAGTAGTAGCCAAACTACAACCCTACTTGGAAAAGCAGATGCTATCAGCCCAAGGGCTCCAATAGGGAAAAATAGCCCAGTGAGGAAAGGAAATAAGGAAATAAATAAATGATGAGAACAAGTTAACAATAAATCATTCTAAAACAGTAGCAACGTCAAAACAGATATGTCCTATATAAACTATTAACAACGTCAAAAACAGATATGTCAAATATAAACTATAAAAACACTCATGTCAGCCTGGTCAACCTAAAAACATTTGCTCCAACTTTGAACTTTTGATGTTCTACTGATTCAAGTACCCGATTAAGAAGATCATTCCACAACTTGGTAACAGCTGGAATAAAACTTCTAGAATACTGTGTAGTATTGAGCCTGGCTATTAGAATTAACTGCCTGCCTAGTATTGCGAATAGGATATAATTGTCCAGGGAGATCTGAATGTAAAGGATAGTCAGAGTTATGAAAAATCTTATGCAACATGCATAATGAACTAATTGAACGACGGTGCCAAAGATTAATATCTAGATCAGGAATAAGAAATCTAATTGACCGTAAGTTTCTGTCCAACAAATTAAGATGAGAATCAGCAGCTGAACACCAGACAGGAGAACAATACTCAAAATAAGGTAGAATGAAAGAATTCAAACACTTCTTCTTCAGAATAGATTGATCACCGAAAATTTTAAAAGACTTTCTCAATTGAAGAAGACACAGACCTAATGTGTTTCTCAAAAGTAAATTTGCTGTGGAGAATCACAACTAAAATTTTAAAAGAGTCATACAAATTTAAAGAAACATTATCAATGCTGAGATCCGGATGTTGAGGAGCCACCGTCCTTGACCTACTTACAATCATACTTTGAGTTTTGTTAGAATTCAACTTCATACCCCATAATTTGCACCATGCACTAATTTTAGCTAAATCTCTATTAAGGGATTCACCAACCCCAGATCTACATTTAGGGGATGGAATTTATGCAAAGAGAGTAGCATCATCTGCATATGCAACCAGTTTGTTTTCTAGGCTAAACCACGTGCCATGTGTATATAGTATGAAAAGTAATGGACCAAGAACACTACCCTGTAGAACACCGGATATCACATTCCTATACTCACTATGGTGCCCATCAACAACAACTCTTTGAGATCTATTACTTAAAAAATCAATAATAATGCTAAGAAACGACCCACCCACTCCCAACTGTTTGAGTTTGAAAATAAGGGCCTCATGATTAACACGGTCAAAGGCAGCAATAAAATCAAGACCAATCATACGAACTTCCTGACCACAATCAAGGGATTTCTCTACAGCATTGGAGATTGTAAGAAGGGCATCAAATGCTCCAAGGCCTTTACGAAAACCCAATTGCAAACTAGAGAATAGATGATTACTTTCAGCAAACCTATTAAGACGTTTTGCCAGAAAACGCTCAAAAACTTTAGATAATATGGGAGTTATGGAAATTGGGCGGTAATCAGTGGGACTTGAGCTACCACAAACACATTTACATAGAGGAGTAACATTGCCAATCCTCCAACAAGTGCTAAAAGCTCCTCTTCTTGATAACTTGCGCAAAATAACCGATAACTTTGGAGCTAAGAAATCTGCTGTCTTTATAAAAAACAAAGGAAAAATACCATTTGGGTCTACACCTCCATAAGCATCAAGGTCCATCAACAGAGCTTCAATTTCACGAGATCGAAAAGTTAAACTAGTTAGTTTAGCCTCAGAAAAATATGAATGAGGAAGTTCAAGTTTTTCATTTCTCTGTTTACTGTCAAAAACATCAGCCAAAAGGGTTGCCTTTTCCCTTGGACAGTGAGTGACTGAGCCATCTGGTTTAAGTAAAGGAGGAACTGTTGCATCTACACTAAAGAGTGCAGATTTAAGGGTAGACCACCATTTATGTTCCTTAGTTGTACCAGAAAGGGTTTCTTTTATAGTTAAATTGTACCCCTTTTCAGTTGAGGCATAAACTCTCTGAGGAAAAGCTCGAAGCTGAGTATAGTTATTCCGGGTCAAATCTGATCTGTTACCCTTCCAAAGATGATAGGCCTCCTGCTTCTCCAAATAAGCAGTGCTACTATCATCATTGAACCACGGTTTGTCCTTTTCTCGGTACCTTAGCACACGAGAAGGGATACGCCTATCAATTATGTTGACTATATTCTCATTCAAAGGGACAGCAGGATCTACACTAGTATATATTTGTGACCAATTCAATCACAAAAGATCATGCAAAATCCCATTCCAGTCTGCTTGGGATTTCATATAAATTTTACAAAAGTATGATATATCAGGGACAGGCTGCTCAGACTTCACTACTAAGGAAATCAAGGCATGATCAGATGTCCCGACTGGAGAACCAACCTTACTAGTTATGACGCCAGGGGAATCAGTGTATACGAGGTCCAAGCAATTACCAGACCTGTGGGTAGCTTCATTTATGATTTGCTCACAGCCTGATCCAGAGGCAAAGTCTAAAGCTCTTAAGCCATGTCGATCGGTAGGAGAGATAGAACTTAACTACTCCCTATGGTGAGCATTAAAATCACCAACAAAGACAAAAGAAGCCTTTCTATCATCTTCTTGTATCTTAGCCATAATGGTAAGAAGACAATCGAAGATAGAATCATCCATGTCTGGATGCCTGCCACAAACTTTTATTACCTGAAT
>NC_090746.1:45548025-45585525 GCF_036898095.1 Palaemon carinicauda | reverse complement strand
AACCAGTATCTTCCAATTATTATTTAGTGCATCTGCTTAGGAATTTACCGTAGTAAACATTAACTAGTTAACTGGATTAAATGTTTAACTGGGCCCCACAAGGCACTAGAAGAGATGAAAGACCCAGGCCTATATGGCTGAGGACTATGAAGCGGGAAGTAGGAGATGATGAATGGAGATGTATTGAATTGAAAGCGAAATTAAATCGAAACCCTTTGTGTTAATAGGCGTAGGAGGATATGATGATGATGAAACATTATCACTTGGCAAATACTATTTGTTTATTGATTATATGTTGATATCATTGTAATAACAAAACTATGTATCATTTTCATTACTTTCACAAGGTAATCAAAATGTTCCCAAGCATTATAAACATTTTGACCAAATAAAAGGAGTTGGAGTATGATTCATTAATTCCATTTTCTTAGTTCTTAAATACAGACCATCTACATCCAATTTGAAATCAAAACAATAGCTATAGAGATGACAAAAGTACTAACAAGGAACGGGAGTTTTAGATTTTGAAGTTAGAAGAGAAAAGGTCTTGCAAAATACCGATACGAGAAGCTCTGATAAACCTCCCACTCCATTCCAGTCATATCAGCTGGACTATGAAAGAACCTTTACTTTACATTCCAAAGGACGAATTTGCTGCGAGTTGCAGTGGTGTTGCTACGGTATTTTTTCATCGAGTAACATTCTCTTTTGCATAATTTTATCTCGATCGTTAACTATGACATGATTAAAAGTTTTTAATAAAGCATAGATTTTCCCTTTGACTTTGAGTACTTAAGAAAAATCTAATAAAATCTATACTAATAGCAGTCCATTGTTATTGATGACGACATTCTAAGTTCGTCTATAGATTTTAAATGTAGTGTGAATACTCCCTCCGTTTGTGTGCAATGATATGGCTTACCAGTCCGCTTTTTGACTTGCATACCTTGCCAATTGTAGGACATGTCAAATTAGGGTTCGGGGGACCTCTATTCTGGTGTGTTACTGCTTCCTTTCACAGTTGAGATGCAATGCCTGACGCTACTCCTCAGCAGTAACCCCGTTGCTACCACTCATTCTCCAGACAATATGGTCATTAACAATGGTTTCCAGGTCAGCTGGTGGAAATTTGAAGTTCTTTTAAGGCTGACTTGGCTAGGTCTTTGTATCTTTTTCTACGGCCCTAAGAAGAGATACAAAGACAGAGCGAATGGCAAATTTTGGTTGTCCTTATGAAATTTGTATTGGGAGCAGTTCTTGTGTGTGGCTTGCAGATTACATGACCAAGCCAAAGTAGTTGACATTTGGTGAGCATGGCTTCTATGCTTGTACTTCTCTTTAATTTCAGAACCTGTATGTGGAATCCAATATTTCGAAGGCCCTAATTTTCTTCAAACTGAAATTAGTGGTAAGTCTCAGGCGTCTGTTTTGAAAAACCCTGGTCCTCTGCTTGCCAAAAGCATGTGAAGCTTTGTCTATTTTATCCAACACATCATCGATCTCAATAATGGGTGCAGCGCTGCTATAAAGGTATATGAAAAAGGCAGAAATTACAGCTGTGCCTTATCAATATGGTAGACAGGCATATTTTGATTTGGTTTTGTTTATTGTACTACGACTTCTGGTTTTCTTGTATCTATCTGTAATTAAGGGCACTATATATTGAAGATTGGGTTTGTAAAATGTGTTGTGCTGACTCTGGTGTGTGGGCCAAAATAGGAGTGTAATCAGCATATTGCAAGTCAACCAGCTATGCTCATGTTTTTGTATGGGTGTGTAGCTGTCTGATGTTGAACAGGCTACCATCCATTTGGTATTATAAATTATTAGGACCCCGTCTTTTTCTATAAGTTTTTATTGCAATTAATTGTTTATTGAGATGAACAGACTGAAAAAGGGAGGGACAAGAATATCATCCTACATTACTTCCTTTTTATTGAGATGAACAGACTGAAAAAGGGAGGGACAAGAATATCATCCTACATTACTTCCTTTTTATTGAGATGAACAGACTGAAAAAGGGAGGGACAAGAATATCATCCTACATTACTTCCTTTTCTACAGAGAATTATGATGATTCCTAGCCGCCAATACTGTCTTTTGCTTCCATGTTGGAATGAAAGCTGAAGTATCTTAGGGAATTTGATAGGCAGATCATATTTTGCAAGCATCTTCCATAGGAGCTCACGGCCACTGTGTCAAAGGCCTTGGTAAGGTCAATCAAAACTACATATAAGCGTATTTTGCTCGATAATTTGGTATTTCCCTCAAAGTAAAAATCATGTTATGTAGTTAAGGAAAAGCACGTAATTCTGTGTGGTATTTTACCAGATGCAAGTAGAAGGAAAATACATCGGCTGTTGTTGCTATCACCTCTTTGTTCTTTGCTCTAAGGATATGTGATTTGGCAGAGAACACAAGCTAGTCGCATATGCAGATGATACTACACTATTTGCATGAATTCCATCTCCTGAATGTATATATATGGTTGCTAAATCCCTTAGTAGAGATCTATCTGAAATTAATGTATGGTGCTAACTAGGGCGCATTAAATTGAACTCTAACAATCCCAAAGTATGGTTATAAGTATATCACTCTCAACATCCAGAGGGTTGAATTAATAAAGTTTTTTAACTATATAAAACTAATTTAAAATTCTAGGAGTGATTCTTGGTTGCATATTCACCTCTGAGAAACAAATTCGGTCTGTTTCTTTGTCAACTGCACAAAAAATGGTATATTAAGAAAGTCTTTTAGGAATTTCGGTAATCAATCTATCCTGAAGCAATTTTCTAATTCATTCATTCTATCTTTTTTTTTCGAGAATTTCTTTCCAGTCTAGTCTTAACTGCCAACTCTCATATTAATTTGTTGAACAAGAACTTTCAGTCTATTAAACTTCTTAGTCTTGATCTGGCACAGCAAGTATTTGAGTCATTCCAAAGAGACAGTTTTGCGCATTCCTGAGTTATAACAAGATACAGTTGGACACGACGCTGTCTCCCCATTACTGAGCGGAGAGTTCCTGTGTGTAGCCCTGAGGATCAGTGGTGCTATCTCTCCCTACAGTTATTTGTCTGTCTGGTTACTTGCCGTGCAGTCAGGGTGTGACAGGGATGACTTCCACAGAACGTGGTACTGGTGTGCCAGGAATTTTTATGTTCAACTGTTCATTTCCTTTGACAGAAAAAGGAAATTTTTCTCACCACATTTTTATTTTAGCTGTGAATTTCAAGCAATCCTAAAATAGGAATAATGATTGGGTCCTTATTTGTGTTCTCATGGGTATCGTCAAGCTCTGTCTTTAGAACGCGTAGATCCTCTGCAATAAAAATCCACGAAAAAGTAAATTTTCAAGCAGGCCACATGAAACGGTAGATAGCATTTCCTGATTTGCTGGATCATCAGCGGTAAGATTACTTTTAAAACTATCAGATTTTCGGCTGTGATATTATCAAGATTTAGGTCTACCACTAAATTTCAACTTCAAGACAAGTGTGTCAGCTGCGAAGGTGACTCTACAGACCAACATATACAGTAAATGTCGGAGGGGTCCCGATGACATATTATGTTGAAAAAAAGACCACGAATTTATGGCAGGAAAAAAGATTTTCACATTGCATACAAAGACACACATATCTATCTGTCTATCTATCTATAGATACACACACAAACACACATACATATTTCATATATATATATACATACATACATATATATATATATATACATACATATATATATATATATATATATATATATATATACAGTATATACATGTATGTGTGTTTATATATATATATATATATATATATATATATATATATATATATATACACATTTTTGTGTTAACAGAGCTCTTCCCATTCTCACATCAGAGTCGTTTCACTCGGGTTTTGTAGGTGGTAGGTTGGCTAGGGCACCAACCACCCGTTGAGATACTACTGCTAGAGAGTTATGGGGTCTTTTGACCGGCCAGACAGTACTACATTGGATTCTTCTCTCTGGTTACGGCTCATTTTCCTGTTTCCTAACCCATACACACACAAACACACACACACACACTGAATAGTCTAGCCTATTCTTTACATATTTTCCTCTGTCCTCATACTATTGACAACACAGATTACCAAACAATTCTTCTTCACTCAAGGAGTTACTGAATTGTATTTGTTCAGTGGCCACTTTCCTCTTGGTAAGGGTAGAAGAGACTTCTTAGCTACAGTAAGCAGCTCTTCTAGGAGAAGAACACTCCAAAATGGTAGTGCCATAGCCTCTGTACCATGGTCTTCCACTATCTTGGGTTAGAGTTCTCTTGTTTGAGGGTACACTTGAGCGCACTATTCTATCTAATTTTTCTTCCTCTTGTTTTGTATAAATTTTTATAGTTTATATAGGAGATATTTATTTTGATGCTGTTACTCTTCTTAAAATATTTTTTTTCTTTTCTCCTTTCCTCACTGGGCTATTTTCCCTGTTGGCTTATAACATCCTGCTTTTCAAACTAGGGTTGTAGTTTAGCAAGTATTAATAATAAGTATAATAATACTGTAGTTACGAAATCTAATACGCTGACGGCAAACAGCATACCTTGGCGGTCAGTCTTCCGAGAACTGACCTGCCTCAATACTGCTGCATAGAGAACGTATTTCCAATAGCGGAATAAATGCGCACGGAAGTGCACACACACAAATACACATACTATTTATATATGGACACACACATATATATGTATATATATGTATACATACACACACACACACACACACATATATATATATATATATATATATATATATATATATATATATATATATACTCGTACTGTACATATATATGTATATATACATATATGTACAGTGTATATATATATATATATATATATATATATATATATATATATATATGTGTGTGTGTGTGTGTGTGTGTGTGTGTGTGTGTTTGTGTGTGTGTGTATATGTATATATACTTAAAGCTGATGAAGACCTTGAAGCTGTCATTAAAAAACTAAAGAGATGGAAAGCCCCTGGATATGATGGAATAACTGCAAAATGATGTTGGCCGAAAATGAAGTGACTCCCAGAATACTTACAAGATTATTTTGTAGAATATGGCGTGGAAAGGGAAAACCTGATGAATGGGAGAACGGAGTGTTGGTGAAAATGGCAAAAAAAAGGAGATCTGACTGATTGCAATAATTACAAAGGCTTCGCACTTAAAAGGTTAAAGGTTAAAGGTGTCAGGTTTCTGTTCCAGTTCCATCAGAATAGATACTCACCAGAACGTCAGCCGGGCAAGCCCAACTCTAAACTGCCGTGCCCTACCACAGTAGTGACCTCCCCGGTAAACAGTTTAAACTCACGGTCCCGGTGGGGATCGCTCTGTTGCCATGCGAATACTAGGCGAACATGTTACCACTGTATACTCATTCTAAAGAGACTAGAGAGAAAGACTGATGAAAAGCTGAGAGGTCAGCAAGCAAGGTTTAGAAAAGGTAGAAGTTTCACTGACGAAATTTTCATCTTAAGACATGTGGTACACCAATGTGTAGAATATAGAAATTCATTTCTCATGGCTTTTGTGGACTATGAAAAATCCTTTGATAGTGTGAACTGGCCAATTTTGGGGAGAGTGCTGCGTTATTATGGAGTTTCTCTTAAATATGTAAATTTAAATTAAGTCCATTCATGAGCATAGCAAGTGCACAGTGAATGATAGTGGAGTCCTATCTAATGAATTTCCAGTGAACAGTGGAGTACTCCAAAGGAATGTGTTGTCACCTATGTTGTTTACCCTTCTTATGGATTTTGTAAGACAGAAGAATTGGGGATGGTGGAGAAGGATTGGACTGGATTGGTGACAGGGAATTAGCGGACCTAGAGTATGCTGATGACGCTATCCGTATTAGTAGAACACTACAGGACTTGCCAAGCTTACTTACCAGAATGCATCAAATATCACATGAGGATGGACTCAAGTTAAATAGAAAGACAGAGATGATGAGAACGGAATATGCAATGGAAGATGAAATGTCATTGGAAGGAGAAAGGATTAATAAGATGGAATCATTTAGATATTTAGGAGCTATAATATCTAATACAGGAGCTTTAGAATTTGGTTTAATGAAAGATTGAAAAAACAAATCAGACAATAACTAAGTTAAGTAAAATTTGGAAATCATATCGCCTGAGACTACATATAAAAGTCAGGCTTTACATCAGTTTAGTTAAATCGGTGTTACTGTATGGACATGAGTCATGGTATGACAATAGATTTAATAGATTTGAGAACAAAGCCCTCAGAAGGTTATCAGGAGTTGAATAGCAGGACAGGATTAGAAATGAAACTATGACAGACATTATGGTGGGGGGTAGATGGAGATGGTTTGGACATGCTCTTCGCATTCCCTAAGGACGATTAGTTCACCAAACTTTCAACTGGGCTCCAAATGGCACTAGAAGACCCAGGCTTACATGGCTGTGGACTATAAAGTGTGAAGTAGAAGGTGATGAATGTAGAAGTATTGATTTAAAAGCTCAAGATAGAGACGACTGGCGAAATCTAACCGAGGTCTTTTGTGTCAATAGGCATAGAGTAGCTGATGATGATGCTGATTATACATACATACATATATATATATATATATATATATATATATATATATATATATATATATACAGTGGAACCTCTACACACGAACGTATCTACATCCGAATTTTCCAACATCCAAAGTAAAATTTGAGCAATTTTTCGACTCTACACCCGAATTTTATTTCGACACACGAAGTAAGCAATTTTCGTCGTACCGGTTGTATCCGAATTTTTCGACACGCGAAGTACAATTCGAACACGTTCCTACTCTACACCCGAATTTTTTTTTGACACCCGAAGTAAACAATACCCGTGCACGTAGATGGTACTCATAGCGCCGGATGTATTTTTATTTCCGCCGATAGAAGGCAGCATTTCTACTTCGGAGGGACCCTCAATTAGCGTGGCTTGGGACATTCCTCTGTTCTCGTCGGCTTCGTGTGGCTGTGCCCTGTGCGTTCTGCTATCAACTGTGTTTTAATCATGATTTTTTACGCTCATCCTTTTACGGTATTTTATGTAAATCATGGGTCCTAAAAGGCTTAGTTTCGCAAGTGGTAGTGGTAGTGGTGAGAAAAGGAATAAGGAAATGCTTTCTTTAGAAGTAAAGCAAGGAATTATTGAAAAGCATGAGCGTGGCATCCGTGTGAGGGAACTTGCAAAAGAACATCACGATGAACTTACTACAGAGGAGCTCAAGGAACTCCATGCTATGCCTGAGCACATGAGTGATGACAAGGAAGGGATCGAGGAGGTAGAACATGTGTTAGGTTTGGCGCAAATAAAAGATGTGTTAGGAAAATATCAAGACGTGGTCGACTTCATCGACAAATACCATCCAAAGAAATTGCAGGTTTGTCGTGTAGTTGCGCAGTTTGATGATGTTTCCCTAATTTATTTTCGAAACATTCTGAAAAGCTGTACCAAGCAACTTTCTATCGATAGCTTCTTTAAAAAAACTACGAAGCGAACTCGTGATGAAGAGGAAGGAAGTGGTTCAAAGAAAACGGCAAAGAGTGAAGCGAAAGAAAGTGAAACAAAGAAAACGGCAAAGATTGAAGAGAAAAAAAATCAATCAATTTTAAGTGTAGAGTGAAAGTGATTAAAATTAATCATCAAAAAGAAAAAAAAGAAAATGTAAAAAAAAAAATATAAAATATAAAAATAAAAAAAATAAATAAGCTAAGTTAGGTTAAAGTTCACTTAGTGTAAGTTAGAATAAGTTACGGTAGTGTACGTTTATCGTAGTCAACCTCTATACCTCCTCACCGCCCGTCCGTCTCCTCTCTGCGTAGCAAGACCAACACCTGCGCTGGACTTTCTAAGGTAAAGTGACGCTAAAAACCCGTTTCTTATTTATTATTTCTTGATAATTATTCTTTTTTACATGTCTATTATCTAATTTAGAGTGCATATTGTCATGTGTAATTATGTGTAGTAATTTATTAAGGAGTTATCATAGGTTTTTGGGCTCAACCACGGATTAATCCTATTTCAATGTATTCTTATGGGAAAATTCGTTTCTACCTCCGAACATTCTCTACATCCGAAGTCGTATGTAGAGGTACCACTGTATATATATATATATATATATATATATATATATATATACATATATATGTATATATAAATTCTTATGAAGCTGGCTTATTGTGGAGTAAATACAATAGTTTAATCATAGTTTTATCTATGTTTCATTTGTGCATTGAAGAGATGTTACCCAGCTGGTGAAATGAGCTCCTCTTGTGTAGATTTAAGATTTATATGTAAATCATGTAAAACTTTCGTCGTTAATTTCATTATACGTTTTATTGAAGGTAATATATGTAAATTTACGTTATTTTTAAAAATTAACTTATGACTTCACATATGTTTGACATGAAGTCTTACATAATCGATTTGAGAGTGTTGTTGGATTCTTGTGAGATATGAACGGGCTTAGGTAATGTTCTTTTATATTTCATGATGTATTGCGTCATGTTTGAGAAAGAATGTTCCGTAACATATGCTTTGGAAACTTCTCTACCTTGTGCTTTAGAAATTTCGCGAAGAGCCTGGTGATAGGATGCTATCTTTTTCTTTTATTTCTGGGACAAAGGGGGGCTGGAGGTATCTGACTATGAGAGCCATCTGGCGTGGTGTGAGTAGTGTTCGCAAGACTAATACTTGGCAACTTTGACACTACGCCCAGGGCCCCTGCTATCAGACCTCAATCCTGGAACCTTCTGGAATTAGCCAAATTTCATATAAAATGTGACACCAAGGTTAGGTTACAGAGATCGAGTTAGAGATAGAACTGCCGCCTGAAGACAGCCTTCTTCCCCTCGCCTTCTCTCACTCTCGCACGCAACCCAGTGTATTGTTGTTGAAAGTGTTCAGTACGTTTTAGTGTGTACTCTCCTAAGTGACTCAGTGCCCCAAAGCAAATCAGGGTGTCGAAAAGATACGTAAGACGAAACGGTGATTTTGAATTCATTGTATTAGGGTAAGTGTTGGCATTGTATAAGGTGTTCGTAATTGGCCCTGTAGGAAGGTTAAAATTTAGTCTCGTGATCTGGTTATCTATTTTCATTTAGTATCAAATTTGAATATTGTACTATTCAGATTTAATTTCAAGCTTTTGTATAATTTTCATTGAATTATTTCTTTTCTTAGACTAAGGTTTATAGAGATATAATAGTTCAAGTCAAGTTCATATATAATTTTTAGATCGTAACATTTTTGTCTCAATCTAAGTTTTGTTCAGACTTAATTTTTTCCAGTGACTTAATTTGTTATTCTGTAAATTCTTTCAAAGTGTTGAAATTTCTATAGAATATATTCATTTTAGTAAAGAGTGTATTATTCCAATCATCATTATTTAGAACCAAATTCCGCTCGTTTCCTGTTATGAGCCACAGTAAGTTTTAAATACGTCATGTTAATACTTGAGAGTAATTATCCAGTTTAGTTTTGAGTGTACGTAAGAGACCTTTGGCTATTCAGTGTTTTATATATTGCTGTCTGGAGTTATTTAACTGTCTCAGAATTCGTGTATTAATGTTTTAAAGTGTAACATTTTTAATGTAAAATCAAACAAGTAAATTTGGAATTCGAGAGGGTGATTAACTGTCTTGTCAGTCCCAGTATATATAATATTATATGTTCGGTTCCCAGTCATGAGCCATAGTATAATGTATTTTTAGTGCCCAGACCAGGGAGCCATTATCATATGATATATTTTGATGCCCACATCCTTGGGATAGAGCGAGTCTGTTTTGAATATTGGTGATAACAGGACCATGTTTTAATTAAAGTGTTTGAATAGTACAGTGTTGATAGGATTTTGAGTATTGTTATTATATTAATTTTTGGAGAGGCATTAATTATTGTAAAATTACAAGATGGCACAGTTTGATATCAAAGAGTTTTTGAATAACCCAAGGGTTCAGGTATTGTTAGAAGCTAATGTAACTAAAGCTCAGTGACTCTATCTTAATGGCATGTGGTGGCCATGCAACGATTGGGATGATTATGGCCCAAATCAAGTGTCTAGCCTTAGAAGCATTGATAAACTCAAGAAAGTTTTCGTAAGAGAATGTTGTGGCAGCTTGTGAACTGTTGGAGGAAGCCAGGGAAGAATTTTTAGCGAAGCAAGGACAGGTTGACCCTCAAACTGAAGCCATGAAAGCAAATAAGGAAGTATAAGTTGAGATTTGACGAATTGCAGCGGAGGAGAATTTGACCAAGTTTAAGATGATAAAAAAGCGAGAAGAAGATGAAAGAGAAGAAAAACGACGAGAGAAAGAAATGGAAACAAGACGAGAAGAAGATGAGAGAGAAGAAAGACGACGTGCGAAGGAAGCAAAGTGAGAAGAAGAAGAGAGGGAGATCGCAAGACATGCAAGGTTAATGGAAGCACGGCAAGAAGAAAAAGAGATTGAAGAAGCGAGGTATGCGAGGGAGTTAGAACTGGTGCACACCCGTGTCCAGCTAACAGTGCAGACAGACACAGAGACGACTTCTGCTAGGCACGAATCCGTCTTTAATGTGTCGGGAGCCCAGAGTTAATTCCAAGGTTCACAGACGAGTCTCCAGATGAGCTCTTAGATCATATTAAATGGTCGCAGCGATAATGAAATGACCAGAAGATAAATGGTCAATGTTATTGCAGAGTGTGTTCTTTGGGAAGGGTCGCAGTGCTTACTTATCCTTATCTCAGGACCAGAGGATACAATATCAATAAGTAAAGAAAAATGTGCTGCAAGTGTATCAGATGACCCCTGAATATTATAATGAAAGGTTCTGAAGTTTGAGAAAGGACGAGAAAATAACTTTTGTGGATTACGCTTTTAAGGTATGATGATGTTTTAAGAGATGGACAGAGGCTGCTATCATAAAAGAGAAGGCTGATTTGGAAGAATTGATGATACTAGAGCAGTATTTATGAGGAATTCCTGAACACATTCGAACGTACTTCAGAGAGAGAGAAGTGAAAAAACTTGATAAAGACGCTTTGCTGAGTGAATATTATATCATCAATCGTAAATCCTCCTCAGGCATGAAGTTTCAACCGTTGTTCCGACCAAGTGTCAAGTATTTGCTAAACCATGGAAACCAGTTCAGTAATAACTAAGGGAACAAGTTCAACAGTTACCACGGAAGTGGAACTGGTACTGTCCCTAAGCAGAATGCGATAGTACGACAGCAACAAAAGTCAAATCATCCACCTTCAAGTATCATGAAAGATGTGTAGAAGGTTTATATTGTCTATTTTAAGTGTGGCAAGAGAGGCCATATCAGTAAGGAATATTGGTCAAACCAACCAAAGGTAGTTGCCCAAGTGACTTCATAGAATACAAAGACGAAGAAGAAATCCGGAAAAGACGGAGAGGAAAATAAACTAGACAACGTTTACACGATGAACAGAGCAAACCGAAACAACGTGGATGCCTTTAAACTATATATTTATGAAGGTGTGTTAGCAGCATTAGACCGGAGTGAGCGAACCCCGGTCAGGATATAGTGCAACAAACGTTGTAACCATAGTGTGGTAGTACAAGGGGACTCAGTTATTTTGAAGGGAATAGGAGGTGAAGGGGTCACCCCTATTTGTCGCTTAAAACTGTCATGTGATTCGGTGACAGGTTCTTTTGACTTTGCAATAAAGGATTTATTGGGTTTTGAAAGAGTAGACGTCCTGCAGGGTAATGAGGTTGGTGGAGCTCCGTTTGTGCCTTGTCCCATTGTAATGTAGAAACCTTTGAAGTATAGTCTTACAACTGAACTCGAGAAGGACTACCCATATCTGTTTCCTAGTTGTGTTACAACTAGGAGTATGAAGAAGAAAGTTGCTGCTGAAAAACAAGAAAAAGAAATCAAAGGAGCAATGAACTTAAAGGATTGGTTTTCCGAAGAAGAGGATCCCCTTGATGGTATGCAAGAAGAGAACTCCGGAGTAGGCCCGAGCGAAGAGGAACGACAGATGAGGGTTAAAGAGAACAAAGAAGAAAGGGATTAGAAGAGATAGAAAATTCAATGTTAGAAGTAGGACAAGTGAGTAGGAAAAGGCGGATAGGATTGCAACGGAAGGATGCAACGTTAACAGAGTTATTGTACCATGTGGTGGACGAGACAGAGGCATAGCAGTCTCCGACCTGTTATTATCTTAAGGATGGGTTACTTATGAGGAAGCATAGACCCGCAATATCCCTGGGAATGCCGAATGGGGAATATATCGGCAGATATTAGTTCTCGCACCGTTGAGAAGACAGGCGAACGTCGTTATGTACGAGACAGGACATATGGGAATAAGGAAGACAATGGAGAAGATAATGAAACACTTTTTCTGGCCTGGCATGCATAAGGAATTGAGCCAGTTTTGCCGTGCATGAAATGTATGTCGAATGGCTGGAAAGCCGTATGAGTGCATTAAGAAAGTTCCCTTACACCCGACAGAAGTGCGAAGAGAACCATTCAGCAAGGTAATGATTGACATCGAAGGACCTTCACCAAGGACGAAAAAAGGTCACGAATTTATATATTAACCTTGATGTGTCTTGTAACGAGATACCTAGAAGCCCCACCCATCAGGAACATCAGTGCCAAGATAATTGCCGAGAAGTTACTAGACTTTTTTGCCAAGTTTGGTATACCGGAAATCGTTCAAAGTGACCGAGGAACGAATTTCACGTCGAAATCATTTCAGGACATAATGAAACTGTTGGATATAAAACAACAAATTCAACTGCTTATCAACCGGAGACTCAAGGTGCATTACAGAGGTTTCATCAAACTCTGAAGAGTATGTTAACGAAGTGCTGCAACGAAACAGGGAATGAATGGGACATCGGACTACCGCTGATGTTATTCGAGGCATGTAATGCTTATCAAGAAAGCATAGGATGTAGTCCGAATAAAATGGTATTTGGACAAGAAGTACAAGGACCGATTGAAATGTTAGCAGAATAATGGAAGGATCAAGGGGAAACGGATGAAGAATATGACAAGAATTTGAGGAAAAGGATTGGCTAGATAAGGAAATTTTCTCTAGAAAACCTCAAGACGAGTCAACAAAAAATGAAGAAAAGGTTCGATATGAAAAATAAGGACTGACAGTTTTCGATATGACAAAAGGTATTAGTTTTCCTGCCAATGAAGAGATTCCCACTCACCAACAAGTTCCAAGGACCATTCAAGATTTTGGAGAAGATCAGTGACCTGACCTACATTATCGAAACCCCAGGACAAAGGAAAAATCAAAGGAAAGTACACGTCAACCTACTGAAACACTAATTGAGCGAAAACAATATAGAAGCTTCAAAAGTATGTACAGTATGGCGCAAACCATACCATCCACGGAAGACGACGACGGATAGGGGCAGTAAGCAAAGTGAATAATTCGTCTATCATTTAGAATTTGGGACAGAAATTAACTCATTTGGACCAGGAGTAACAAGAGGAGTTAAGCCGATTAATTAGAAGTTTCCCTGAAATTGTCTCGGACGTCCCAAAACCAACCAACCTGACGAAGCATGAGATACACCCCAAAACAATGGAAAGACCATTTAAACAACGCACCTATCGGCTGTCGCCGTATCACTGAGAAGTCACGAGAAAAGAAGTGGACTATTTGTTACATAACGGATTAGCCGAACCAAGTTCTAGCCCTTACAGTTCTCCATGCTAGCTCGTGAAAAAACCGTATGGAACTTTTAGGATGTGTACGGACTACCAAAAGTTAAACTCGACTAGTGTGGCCAATAATTATCCATTGCCACTCATCTACCAACTACTCGACAATATTGGACAAGCGAGGTTTATCTCCAAGATCGACTTGTTAAAAGGTTATTATCAAATTCCTTTGGACGACAACTCAAAACTGTTATTAGCTTTTAAAACCCCATTAGGATTATATCAATGCACTGTCATACCCTTTGGTCTAAGGAATGCACATGCTACTTTTCTACGAGTGATGGATAACTTTCCAGGATCAATAGAAGGAGTAGCTGTATATCTCGACGATATTGTGGTATATTCATCTACCTGGGAAGAACATCTCCGAATCCTGAAGAAGGTATTTCAAAAGCTGCGGGGAGCATACCTGACGATTAACCTGGAGAAGAGCAAATTTGGAAAGGCAATAGTTCGGTATTTGGGATTTGAAATAGGAAGAGGACGAATCACCCTGGTAGCCGCTAACGTCGAGGGAATAAGGAAAGCATCACCCCCCACAACGAGAAAGAAATTACAAGGCTTTTTAGGGATGGCAGGATTCTACCGATGTTTTTGCCCAAACTTTTCGACTGTAGTCGCTCCCTTCATGGATTTGACTAGCCCCAAGAAATATTTGCATGGACCAGGGAGTGCCAGGAATCCCTCGGCAGGATGAAGGCCATATTGTCTTTGAAACTGATATTGCAAGCGCCTGATTTCAACAAGAAACTCCTTATCCAAGTGGATGCGTCAGATAACAGGATTGGAGCTGCATTATTGCAGGAGGACGAGGAAGGAATTCTTCATCCTGTTTGTTTCATCTTGTTGAAGCTGAAAAAGCATCAGTGAGTCTACTCAATAGTTGAAAAGGAACTACTAGCGTTAGTCACAGTGACAAACAAGTTTGAGGTCTATGAATCGACCACAAAATGAAGAGATTACAGTATATTCTGATCATAATCCTTTAACTTTTGTGGATAAGATGAAAAATAATAATCAAAGGTTAACTAGGTGGTCATTATGTTTGAAACTGTATTGTAATAATGTAAAACATATATCAGGTGAAGATAACGTGGTTGCGGATTATTTATCTCAGGCTGAATGGATGGATTCAGGACCAAAATGAATGATGTTTTTTGGGGGAGCTATCTTACGAAGCTGGTTTAGTTTAGGTCAAATACAATAGTTTATTCATAATTATGTTTGTATTTTATTTGTGCATTGAAGAGATGATACCCAGCCCATAAAATGAACTCCTCTTGTGTAGATTTAAGATTTATATGTAAATTACATAAGACTTTCATCATTAATTTCATTGTATTCTTTATTCAAGGTAATATAAGTAAATTTATGTTATTTTTAAGGACTTAGGCAATGTTCTTTTATATTTAATGATGTATTGCGTCATGTTTGAGAGAGAATGTTTAGTAACATGTGCTTTTGAAAATTCTGTAACATGTGCTTTAGAAATTTCACGAAGAGCCTGGTGATAGGATGTTATCTTTTCTTTTTATTTCGGGGACAAAAGGTGAGTGGAGCTAGATGACTGGGAGAGCCGTCTGGGGCAGCATGAGTAAGACTTGTCAACTTTGACGCCTGGCCCAGTCCTCATGCTACCAGACATCGATCCTGGAACCTTCTGGAATTAGCCAAATTTCATATAAAACGTGGCACCATGGTTAGGTTACAGAGATAGAGATAGAGACAGAACTGGTGCCTGAAGACAGCCTCCTTCCCCTCTCACTCACTCACTCTTACACACAACCCAGTGTATTGTTATTGAAAGTGTTCAGTACGTTTTATTGTGTCCTCTCCTAGGTATCTCTGTGGCCCAAAGCAACTCGTGTGTCAAAAAGATGCGTAAGACGAAAAGGTGATTTTGAATTCATTGTATTAGGGTGAGTGTTGGCCTTGTATAAAGTGTTTGTAATTGGCCCTGTAGGAAGGTTAAGATTTTGTATCATGATCTGGTTATCTATTTTCATTAAGTATCAAACTTGAATATTGTAATATTCAGATTTTTTTAATTTCAAGCTTTTGTATGATTTCCATTACATCATTTCTTTACTTAGACTAAGGTTTATACAGATAAATAGTTCAAGTCAAGTTCATATATAATTTTAAAATCATAACATTTTTGTCTATCTAAGTTTTGTTCAGAATTAATTTTTTCCAGTGACTTAATTTGTTATTCTCTAAATTCTTTCAAAGTGTTGTAATTTATATAGAATATATTTATTTTTGTAAAGAGTGTATTATTCCAATCCTCATTATTTAGAAACAAATTCCGCTCATTTCCTGTTAAGAACCACAGGAAGTTTTAAATGTCTTAATAATACTTAAGAGTAATTACCCAGTTTAGTTTTGAGTGTACTTAAGAGACCTTTGGATATTCAGTGTTTTATATATTGCTGTCTGGGAGTTATTTAACTGTCTCAGAATTCGTGTATTAATGTTTTAAAGTGTAACATTTTTGATGTAAAACAAACAAGTAAGTTTGGAATTCAAGAGGTTGATTAACTTGCCAGTTGGAGTATATATAATATTATATATTTGGTTCCCAATCACTAGCATAGTATAATATATTTTTAGTGCCCAGACCAGAGAGCCATTATCATATAATTCATATATATATATATATATATATATATATATATATATATATATATATGTATATATATATATATGTATATATATATATATATATATATATATATATATATATATATATATATATATATATATATATATATACATATATATATGTATATATATATATATATATATATATATATATATATATATATATATATGGATCAAGTTAGATCAATTGGAGATATGACCTGGAATAACTATACTCAGCTTCGAGCTTTTCCTCAGAGAGTTTATGCCTCAATTGGAAAGGAATACAATTTAACCATAAAAGAAACCCTTTCTGTGGTCTACCCTTAAATCTGCACACTTTGGTGTAGATGCAACAGTTCCTCCTTTACTTAAACCAGATGGCTCAGTCACTCACTGTCCAAAGGAAAAGGCAACCCTTTTGGCTGATGTTTTTGACAGTAAATAGAGTAATGTTAAACTTGAACTTCCCCATTCCTGTTTTCCTGAGGCTAAACTAACTAGTTTAGCTTTTCGATTTCGTGAAATTGAAGCTCTGTTGATGGACCTTGATGCTTATGGAGGTGTAGACCCAAATGGTATTTTTTCTTTGTTTTTTATAAAGACTGCAGATTTCTTAGCTCCAAAGTTATCTGTTATTTTGCGCAAGTTATCAAGAAGAGGAGCTTTTAGCACTTGTTTGAGAATTGGTAATGTTACTCCTCTATGTAAATGTGTTTGTGGTAGCTCAAGTCCAACTGATTACCACCCAATTTCTATAACTCCCATATTATCTAAAGTTTTTGAACGTCTTTTGGCAAAACGTATTAATAGGTTTGATGAAGGTAATCATCTATTCCCTAGTTTGCAATTAGGTTTTCGTGAAGCCCTTGGAGCATGTGATGCCCTTATAATCTCCAATGCTGTAGAGAAATCCCTTGATTGTGGTCAGGAAGTTCGTATGATTGGGCCTTGATTTTAGTGCTGCCTTTGACTGTGTTAATCATGAGGCCCTTATTTTCAAACTCAAACAGTTGGGAGTGGGTGGGTCGTTTCTTAGCATTATTGTTGATTTTTCAAGTATTAGATCTCAAAGAGTTGTTGTTGATAGGCACTATAGTGAGTATAGGAATGTGATATCCGGTGTTCCACAGGGTAGTGTTCTTGGCCCATTACCTTTCATACTATAAACACATGGCATGTGGTTTGGCCTAGAAAACAAGCTTGTTCCATATGCAAATGATGCTACTCTCTTTGTATCAGTTCCATCCCCTGAATGTAGATCTGGGGTTGGTGAATCCCTTGATAGAGATCTAACTAAAATTACTGCATGGTGCAAATTATGGGGCATGAAGTTGAATCCTAACAAAACTCAAAGTATGATTGTAAGTAGGCCAAGCACGGTGGTTCTCAAAATCCGGATCTCAGTATTGATAACGTTTCTTTAAATTTGTATGACTCGTTTAATAGGTGTGATTCTCGACAGCAAATTTACTTTTGAGAAACACTTTAGGTCTGTGTCTTCTTCAATTTCACAAAAAAATTTAAAATTTTCTACCTTGTTTTGAGTATTGTTCTCCTGTGTGGTGTTCAGCTGCTGATTCTCATCTTAATTTATTGGACAGAAACTTACGGTCAATTAAATTTCTTATTCATGATATAGAAATTAATCTTTGGCACTGTCGTTCAATTAGTTTATTAAGCAGGTTGCATAAGATTTTTCATAACTCTGACCATCCATTACATTCCGATATTCCTGGATGATTCTATCCTTCTTTGTAATACTAGGCAGGCAGTTAATTCTAATAGCCAGGCCCTCTCCACCATGAGGCTCAATACTACACAGTATTCTAGAAGTTTTAGTCCATCGGTGACCAAATTCTGGAATAATCTTCCTAATCGGGTAGTTGAATCATTACAACTTTAGAAGTTCAAAGCTGCAGCAAATGTTTTTATGTTGACCAGGCTGACATGAGTCTTTTTGTAGTTTATATATGACATATCTGTTTTGACGTTGTTAATAGTTTATATATGACATGTCTGTTTTGACGTTGTTAATTGTTTATATATGACATATCTGTTTTGACGTTGTTACTGTTTTTAGAATGATTTAATGTTAATTTGTTCTCATCATTCATTTATTTCCTTATTTCCTTTCCTCACTGGGCTATTTTTTCCTATATGAACCCTTGGGCTTATTGCATCTTGCTTTTTCAACTAGGGTTGTAGCTTGGCTAATAATAATAATAATAATAATAATAATAATAATAATAATAATAATGGTATTTAAAAAAGGTAAACATGAACAAATACATCATCATCATCATCGTCATCATCATCATCATCACATCTTCTCCTACGACTATTAATGCAAAGGGCCTCTAATAGATTTCGTCAGTCATCTCTATCTTGAGCTTTTATTTCAATACTTCTCCATTCATTATCTTCTACTTTGCACTTCAGAATCCTCAGCCATGTAGGCCTTGATCTTCCAACTCTTCTAGTGCCTTTTGGAACCAAATCTCTCTCGAGGGGTGCGAAGAGGATGACCAAACCATCTCCATCTGGCTATATATGGCCCTTGACTAATCTCTCTTATAGTTTCATTTCTGATCCTGTCCTGCCATTTATCTCCTAATATCCTACTTTTTTTTATTACATTTATTTTACATGAAAATTGTCGTTATGCTTTTCGATTTCCTAATGTATAAACTCCTTGACAATACAGTTGTTAATATCATTATTACTTGCTAAGCTACAACTCTAGTTGAGAAAGCAGGATGCTTCAACAGGGAAAATAGCCCAGTAAGGAAAGGAAACAGGAAAAATAATATATTTTAAGAAGAGTAACAATAGTAAAACAAATATTTCCTATATAATCTATAAAAACGTTTCACAAAAAAGGTGGAAGAGTAATAAGATAGAATAGTGTGCCCGAGTGTACCCTCAAGCAGGAGAACTCTAATCCAAGACATTGGAAGACCATGGGACAGAGGCTATGGCACTACCGAAGACTAGAGAACAACAGTTTGATTTTCAAATATCTTTCTCCTGGAAGAGCTGCTTACCATAGCTAAAGAGTCACTTCTACCCTTACCAAGAAAAAAGTGGCCACTGAATAATTATAGTGCAGTAATTAACCCCTTAAGAGAAGAAGAATTGTTTGGTAATCTCGGTGTTGTCAGGTGTATGAGGACAGAGGAGAATATGTAAAGAATAGGCTAGACTATTCCGTGTATGTTTATGCAAAAGAAAACTGAACCGTAACCAGATAGACAGATCTAATGTAGCACTGTCTGGCTAGTCAAAGGACCCCATAACTCTTAGCGGTAGTATCTCAACGGGTGGCTGGTGCTCTGGCCAACCTACTACCTAGTAAGCTGTTCTATCAGAGGATGATTTTACATATGAAAAAATTCCAGTATAACATCAAATATATGTGCAACTTTATGTGAAGCTACGATAAAATTGCAATGATTTGATATAAATATTTCAAGGTTGACGAGATATTTTGGTCACCATAGAAAAATCGGACTATTTTAAATTGCTGAATACTGATGGTTTAGATATTATATGACGTCATTACAACCATTTACTAAAAAACTGAGATTATAATAAATCGTTTGAATCGTTTCTTCCCTTTGAAATTTACAAATTATACCAGCTGTGAAAAAATCTACGGTCTCTCCAACGTGATATTCTGAGAAATACAACCAATGATGTTACATAAAAATCAGTATTAATGGAAGCGTGAATCCAGCAAGTCAAAAAGGGGAGAGGGGGAGGGGGTCGGTGTCAGAAAAAAAGGACAAAAACAACTGGGTTCGGGGGTGCTTGTAAGTCCCTGGAAGCTGACGCAATTTTAAGCTATTTTTCATGTTTTTAAAAGCATTTTGACCTTATAATTAGATATTATAAAATGAAAATTCAATAACAGCATCCTGATAAATTATATAAAACATTTCTGCAGTAATATCTACAATTACTTTTAGCATATGACTACACATTTGCAGGAAAGCTGATCAGCTGAATACCTCTGAGTTATATCTGTAATTATTGGAGCGCCTGCATCCTTCCATTCACCTATCAACAAACTGCAACTCTTGACTCATCGAATTGTATTTAGTCTCTCCACTTCTTCCAACTTGATTCATATCAGAAACACAATCTCTTTATTTCTAGCTCATATATAATGAATTTTTACCACTTGAGAGAGAGAGAGAGAGAGAGAGAGAGAGAGAGAGAGAGAGAGAGAGAGAGAGAGAGAGAGAGAGAGAGAGAGAGATGATTTCGATTTTACATACCTCTTTTACCACATTCTTTTAGCAACGACTGAACGGACGATGTTGATTATTTAGGTTTAGTTTTATCCAAGTTTGAAGGTTTTCGTTTGAATCTTTTACCATGAAAACTTTTCAATTTCTTCATATTAGACATTTTCCCGGAGAAAAGCCTGATTTTTACTTTTTTGAAGATTTTTCTTTCTTCCGTATTCATCCTATCTACTGTACTATTTTTACTTATTTTCAGAGAAACAACAATGAATGAATGATTTGAAGTTCTTTGGCATCCTGGCATTGAAGGTCATTGACGCCGATATCGTTTCTTATAAATAAAGAGTAAAAGAACATTCAATTAAAACCATAAAACAAATATGTTAAAAATATTAAATAGCATGCAGAAGACCTGCTTCTAAAATAAATTTGAAAATGTCGCTTGCATTGTACGACGACCCATGTCCAAAGATCTTGGCAAGGATGAACCCTCGAGCCTCAAACAGATATCTATTTCTTTCTGTGCTATAAGTGAGGTATTCAGTCAACAAATGCCTCACTGTCAAGGGTATCAAACAGTCGTCGCAATAGGGTTGGTGTTGGCCAGCCAGCAGAAACTCATGTGTCATCCGAGTGTGACCAATGCGGAGACGAGAAATAGTAGTCTCCCCATTTCGGGGCATCACGTTACTGTATATCTTTAAGGAGATATAACATTCGCAATTTATCTCATCCTATTTCCAGTTAAACTATCCCAATGCTGTTGCCAATTATAATAAATAAAATTCTTAAATATCGGTCAAAATCGTTACAAAGAATGGGATACCTTCTTGGTAGCAACTCGGCGGCAGCATTCTTTGCCAGTGAATCTGCTTCTTCATTTCCAGACACACCTACGTGTGCCGGAACCCAGCAAAATTGAAATGTTATATCTTTCAGACCAATAATTAAAAGCCACTCTGAAATCTTTAAAACTAAAGGGTTACCAGAATTAAAAACTTCTAAAGCTTCTGGAACACTTCTCGCATCACTATGAAAAATAGTAAAATCTATCTCCTCTTTTAACGCTATTATTTCAACAGCGGTTAGTATGCCATGTAGTTCGACAGTATATATGGAAGATACTAGAGGAAGTGCACCTATACAGTTGAAAAAATTACTATATACTCCAAATTAGACGCGAGCATCAGATTTGGAGCCATGAGTATATATAAAAGTCGATTCCTTATGTTCTTCGACATGTTCCATAAAAAGAGACCTAGCTTCTAATTCAGTCGTGTTCTTTCTTTATACCAATAAAATATTTACAAAAAGATATCTCTGGTAATTTCCATTGAGGGGTTGGTGATATCCTAAATGGAAGAACTGTTTTTTGCTATATCAAGACTGTTAACTAATTGTTTTACCCAAAAACCAGAAGGTTGAGGAGATTTTGGGTGCAACTCAAAATATCTACAATGCCTTACAAGGTTTGCAGTCTGATAGGCTAAAGAATTAGGAAGTCTTTGCAACCTAAATCAATACCAAACTATAAGACTTTTGGTAAAGATCTAAGGGTAATTCTCCAGCGTCAACAAGGAGACTTAGGATAGGCAAAGTTCTAAACACTCCTGTGGACAATCTAATACCAGCATGATGTATAAAATCTAGTATCTGTAATCGGCTTGGGGTGGCTGAGGAGTATATTTCACATCCATAACTAATTTCTGAAAAAATTAAGGCCTTGTATAATTTTAAAAGAGTTTTGCGGTCTGCACCCCATGATGTATGAGACAATACTTTTTAAAGATTCAAAGCATCAAGACATTTAGTTTTAATGCCTTTAAGTGAGGAACCCATGTAAGCCTACAATTAAATACCAATCCTAAAAATCTAGCTTCACTTACACATGGGAGCCCTTGACCTTTGATGTATATAATCCGGGTCTGGATGTACTCCCCGGATATGACAGAAAGAAATAACAACAGTTTTGCTTGTCAAAAACTTGAACACATTCATATCAGCTCATTGAATAATTTTGTCAATTGAGAGTTGTAATTTTCTCTCATCCATTGTCATTCTAGCTCCAGTGAATGATACGGAGAGATCATCTACAAATAGTTTTGAGAGAATATCTTGGGAATGACAGACGATATCCCATTAATGGCTAGTGCAAATAGTGTTACACTACCCTGGGGAACTCCTTCCTGACATCTCTCTGATAGAGCTTCCCCCACTCTCACCTGAAAACATCTTTGTGGAATATATAATTTAATGATCAATGTTAGCTCTCCTCGTAATCTCAAATTATGAATGGTTTTAAGTATAACATATCTCCAAGCAGTATGATATGCCTTTTCAAGATAAAAAAGACTGTTACATAGTGTTGTTTGGAATTAAAGTCTTCATAAATAGAGGATTCCAGTCGTATCAACACACTAGTCATTGGGTGCATTTTTCTAAATCCACACTGGATAGGTGATAAAATACCTTTCTTTGCCAGGTATCACATCAGTCTTGCATTGACCATCTTCTCCATGATCTTACATAAACAAGATGTCAATGCAATTGGTCGATAGTTTGCTGCTAAAAACTTATCCTTACCAGGTTTTAAAAAGGCTAAAATAATGGCTAGTTCCCAAACACTAGGATAACTATGATCATCTATATTCTGGTAATAATGCTTAAAATGAATAACTTTGTATCAACGGGTACATGTTTAAACATTGCATATGGAATTCAATCGGGTCCAGGGGCTGGGTCATTACACATATCAAGTGCGGAATCGAATTCTCTTCCTGTAAAAGGAGAATTGTATGACTCTTTCCTTCCTGTTGCAAAATTAAAATTTTCTTTTCTTCAATGCTCCTAAACTGGTGACCAGGAGCTGCTTTACATTTGCAAGATATATTTGAGAAAGGATCAGCCAGGGCATTGCTAACCTCAGTTGCTCCAGTCACAAACTGATCATTCACCTTCAACATTGGTGGCTGGTTGGGGGTCAATTTGCCCGCTATCTTTTTTACTTTCCTCCAAACAGAACAAACAGAAGATGGTGGTGTTCTACTGTTAATGGAGGAAACAAAAGACACCCAAGACCGGCGCCTGGCATCTTTCATTGCACAACGGAAGTGTGCTCTACATTTTTTATATACTATTAAGTTCTCCTCTGTACGGTGCCTACGCAATCAAGTCAAAGATTTTCTTGTAGCTCTGTGCAAGGCAGTAAGTTCTGAAGATCATCAGGGGACTGGTCGCTGTTTGAATAACCTTCTTATTTTTGGAATTGAATTGACTCCGGCTGTATGTAGAATTCCATTCAGTGAGTCTATGGCATCATCTATACTTTCAAACTGTTCTACACCCCCTTCCATTTCAGTTAGCTCCCAAAATTTATTCCAGTCCGCCTTGATAAGGTTCCATCGTGGAGATCTCTGCAAGGGTAGACCATTGTTTGTATCTATAATAATTGGAGCATGATCACTAGTATACCAATCGTCTAAGGTTCTCCATTCAAAATCGAGAAGACAGTTAGAGCTTGCAACTGAAAGGTCAATGCATGATAGGGTACCTGTCTGAACATGAAAGTGTGTGGGCTCCCCTGTATTAAGGAGTCTCACATCTTCATTTTTCACAATTGATGAAATGATATTGCCCCTTGTGTTTGGTAAAACATCACCCTATGAAGGATGACTATCATTCAAATCTCCCAGTAAGAGAAAAGGTATAGGGAGTTGTTGAATCACCTTGACTAAATTATCATATGAGATGTCATTTGGGGGCAAGTAAAGAGAACAAATGGTGTATTTTTTTCCTATATCAGTCTGTACAACCTTTGCCTGCAAAGGTGTACAAATAGTCAAAGATATTTGGGGGACATCTCAATGAACATATATAAGACTTCCGCCTTGGCTCCCTATACTCGTAGATTATATAGTGTCCTGTAGCTGATATATTCACAAGGACAAGGAGTATTACCATCAAGTTTGCCCTCCTGTTGACATATAATTACGGGGGTGCTCATGAATGAGGAGCTTAAATTCTTCATATTTAGCCTTCAGACCCTGACAGTTCCACTGTAAAATTGAAGAGAAAGTAAAGTTTAATTATAGGATGATTCTTTAGAAGTCTTCATATCAGTTTTTCTTTTTTTAAATTGATAGGAGTCTCTGATACTCTCTTTGAAAGTGTAGGTATTGCTAAGCTTTGTTTAAGGGTTTTCTTAGCAGCCTTCCTATTTATTTGAGGAGGAGGATGGTGCATCTTAACATTAATTTTTGATATATCTAAATTTTTTGGGAGTTCATCATCTTTTTCAGATAAAATATTGTATCTATTTGCTATAGGAATTTTTGTATTTCTTGTTGGATGGGAGAGGGATGCTGGTCTCCGTCTTCTTTTTGACTGAAAGATGGAGAGGTTTTATGATTATTTACCTCCATCATGACAGGTACATCCGGTAGCTCTCTAGTATACGACCTTTCCCCTAGATCTGGCAATGATGCTATCCGAGATGAGAGCCTTGGGCTCTTCATCTGAGGCATGGCAGACCTAGGGAAAGGAGGTGGTGCCTTTTTGATGAGAGGTACCGAATCTAAATTACGAGGCTTGGTAATAGCCTTAGGCGGGGATTCGGCAATAGGATGCTTTATATTACCTGATCTAAACTGTGTTGCAATTTTTCTGGATGTCCTGCATCCTTAGATTTTAAAGCCTTGGTATAACTCTTGGTTTTGGTTAGTAGGTTGGCCTGGGCACCAGCCACCCATTGAGATACTACCGCTAGAAAGTTTATGGGTCCTTTGACTGGCCAGGTAATACTAATTAGATCCTTCTCTGGTTATGGTTCATTTTCCCCATGCCTACTCATACACCGAATAGTCTGGCGTATTTTTAACATATTCTCCTCTGTCCTCATACATATGACAACACTGTGATTATTAAACAATTCCTCTTTGCTCAAGGGGTTAACTACTGCACTTTAATCATTCAGTGGCTACTTTCCTCTCGGTAAGGGTAAACGAGACTCTTTAGCTATGGTAAGCAGCTCTGCTGGGAGAAGGACACTCCAAAATCAAACCACTGTTCTGTAGTCTTGGGTAGTGCTATATACTCTGTATCTACTACCTAAAGCCAGTAGGTTGGCCAGGGCACCAGCCACCCATTGAGATACTACCTCTAGAGAGTTATTGGATCCTTTGACTGGCCAGACACTAATGCATTGGATTCCTCTCTCTGGTTACGGCTCACTTTTTCTTTGCCTACACATACACCGAATAGTCTGACCTCTTCTTTACATATTCTCATCTTTCCTCATACACTTGACAACACTGAAATTACCAAACACTTCTTCGTTTAAGGGGCTAATTACTGTACTGTAATTGTTCAGTGGCTACTTTCCTCTTGATAACGGTAGAAGAGACTTTAGCAATTGTAAGCAGTTCTAGGAGATGAGCACTCCAAAATCAAACCATTGTTCTCTAGTGTTGGGTAGTGCCATAGCCTCTGTACTATGGTCTTCCACTGTCTTAGATTAGAGTTTCTTGCTTGATGGTACACTCGGGCACAATATTCTATCTTATTTTCTTTTCTCTTCCTCTTGTTTTTTGAAATGATGTGTAAGGCAGGCTTAATAAAAGGGCCATGGATGCCTGGTGATTTATCAAGAGGTTGTCTTTTCCTTATCTGATTCTTTTTCCTCTAAAACAATCCTTACTATCATCCTTTCAGTTGAAGGGGTATCCTGGAGGGCATTTAGCCTTGCATGGTGTATTGGCTCATCAATGGTGACCAGTTTTCCTACTTTTTTTCTATAGTCATGTGTTTGATCAATCACTTCATCTATATTTCTATACATATTTTTTTTATCATTCTTGTTAATCTAGTTTTTAAGTATGATGTATCTTTTTCTATTACCATTAATTCTTATGCTATCTGGAGACATTGAGCAAAATCTTTGACCAGTAGGTCCTTAATTTTCTTCAATGTCGTCTTAGTCAGGTAGCCGAACTCTGTATTTAGCTTGAAAAACGGCTCGCAGCTGATTTTATGTTAGAATAGTCCAACAGGTGTTATTTAAGTGTCAAGGCATGGGGAAGTCTAGTTCATCTTGTTGGACATTGTAAATGTGGATGGTACAGCCGCCATGACAGTTTCCAAGATGGCCGCCGTCAGAATTTGTTTTATTCATACTGTAGGCTGTAATGGACAGAAAGTTGTGATATTTGTGACAATTACACCATATTTTGACTCGAGAAACATGTTTATGTACTTTATAGAAGTTTTAGACCACAAAAATTCGTATTATTGCCAGTTTCATGAGGAAAATTAAGAAAATGGGGTAAAAATGAAATGAGGGTAAATGATCTGAAAAATAGACTTAGCAGAACAATCACTACGTGTATTGAAGGAAACACTGAAGGAACAAACAGACATTTCACAAATGCCCATTGAACTTGAACAGTAAATGGATTTCTGCAAAGGCTTTTACATCCACATGCTTGTGTGCATCCGAGTCCATTATGTGTACATTTGCAACGTTGAGTTGCACAAACTGCTCGACATTTGCATGTTGTGAGCTCCAAACAAAATGCAGTGATTGGCTTCCCAATCATCAGTTGTGGCTGAAGCATCTCACTACCTTCTTTTCCCACCAGTTCCCACCCACTTTCCTCAGATGCAGGAAGATGCGGCTCAGCTTCCAAGGCTCTTCTCCACACTAGGGACTAATAATGTGCGCGCCTGATGTGAAGAATCAAAGCATCACAGGTTGGAGGCAAATTATCAATTGATTTGGTCAAGTCAAGAAATAGATCACACCTGACTTTCTGGATGGAGTTTTCTTGCCTATTGGGAACATACAGCTTGCAGACAAAGGACTCTGTATCAGCAATCACATTCTCATCTAGAAAGTGTTCCTTGCCGAGATTCTGCAGAATCTGTGAGTTTTGTTGGAAGATGGCCCATGCAGAGCACTTCCCAATTCCAGCAAACTGGCTTGTACTATCCGAACCTGTTACAGCATGAAATGCGAGAAGTGATGCTCTCTGCGAATCTGTGATGTTGATGGAATGGTCAGGAATAAAGTTTTGCTTTTTAGGTGTTCCACTTTTCATCCAGAGAAAGTGGCTGAGCTGTGGCTGAAAGGCAAGAAGGTGTCTCAGCTCACAACAATAGTTTGTGGGTATCACTGTTCACTTGCATCTTTCACATTGAGAAGAATCCTAGTGTCTGCCTCTTCATGCTCAGCAGATGACAACTTTGAGACATCTCTCCCTGACGATGTACACACTTTTGCAGGGTACATGAATCCTTCGTTCAATACCAGCTCCACTCCTTCTTAATTATGGAACTTGTTTGCTAACTCCATGCATAGACAATTAGCCAAGCTTGCTTTGTTTTCATCTAAGGAGATGAATCTATCCCACTGCCCCATGGACTGACTTCTTGTTTGCACATCTCGTCTGATTGCTTTCTTGCCTCGTACTCTCTGACTTCGAGCAGTTGCCTTGATTGCTTTCTTCCTGTACTGGTCAGAGGCAAGGTCAACCCTAGAACAACTGTTGGAAAACACGTGACTGACATAATCTGCAACAGCTTCGGTCCATTCGTTGAAAGTTTTAGCGTTCATCCTATTTCCTAGTGTCGGGATCATGGCTATTCCATCAATGACAGTGCATGTTTGTAATGGTTCAGGCGTAACATTGTGTGGCAAGCCTTGCTGGAGAATCTTGCCAAAGTCTGCTTTGTTCTGAGGTAGACGCAATCTGCCATTAAGCATTGCCAGAGAAAGTGGCACTGAACAAATCTCTTGCTCCAACATTTTGTTCATGTCAATATCTCTACCTGCTTGCATTGCTGTCATCACACCCGTGAGTAGTTATCTGTCAGCCTTTAGTGCAACAGTTTTTTTCCTTTCTGACATTGACTTTCACAGTGTACATGCTCTCAAACGTTTTAAGAATTGCGATAAAATGGATTGTGAATCTCAAACAAGTCAATGAACTTTTGCACATTATCTTAGTCTAGCTTCATTCTCTTGGAACCAAAATCTTTATGTGCAAATTCATGCTCATCATCGTCTTCTTCATTCCCCGCTACATTGAACATAGTCTTAGTATCTTTGGTTAGCTGAGCTCTTTCATTGAAAGTTAGGCCCCATCTGTCATGGGCGGTGTCTGTTTTTGTAATCCCCGCCAGTCCTCAAGTACCTTGCAGGCCTTGTTAACATGTTCAATAGCCTGGTCGTCAGGTATTTTGTTGAACTTGTGCTTTGTTTCTTTTATTACAAAGTCTCCTGCAATAAAGCCTCTATGCACCTCTGGAGCAGTTGTGGGTAACATATGCATATCAGCGAGGAAGACAGCTCCCAAGCATGAGTAATGGAAATGATCAAATGCTCCAAACCAAGGCAGCATTTCAGAAAATGATGTAAGGAACAGGCCCCAGTCTCCCTCACGAAGAGAACGAGTCAACCTCAGGAGGATGGAGATCAACATCATGTAGGTTCTCCAATAACAAAAAAAGGCATTCTCTGAACAAGAATCCTCAAACTCACTAAACAGGACATGCACCTCTTCAGTTTCTGACAAAAGATCTTCAAGGGAGGAATTGATTTCTCTGTCATCTTTGTCATAACTTGTTCAATTGATTTTTCACCGAGGACTTCACTTTCAATCCAGATGTTTTCCAGGCCTGAATAATCCATGTACTGTTCCAACACTTTAGAGAAGTTCATTTGGGTATAGAAACTCCCAAGCATGATTACCATATCCTTACAGCTGTCCTTGTCCCATTGGAGCATTTTTGCTTTGCAATACAACTGCTCATCAAAGGTTATGATGGTGTACTTCTCGCCCATCTTCTTTGTCATGGCTTGACAGTTCTGCGTGACAGTCCATAAAACCCCATAACTCAAAAGCCATAGTTAGATTTGATGAATAATAAAACTTTTAAATAAGAAATCAATATAAGAAATTACAGAATTTGCCATACAGCTAAACATACAAACATACAATCAAACTACACCCAAATTCCAAGGTTATACGTTACATCAAACGATCACCAAACACAACCGAAACACGACGATGTGCAAAGTTTGTAACAGGTCAACCACAGTCGAATCTGATTACTATTATTAGTGAACATAACAAAGTTACCAACACACTAAAAATATCAAATGCAATACAAAATCAAAGCAATTTAATCAATACGAGTTCACTACAAGTATAAGCTAGGTTTAAAAATCCATGCATTGCATTTTGTATATTAAGGGTTCTAATTCTTAGCAATGTGAATTAGGAACCCCTACAAATTTTGTCAAATATTTTTGAAAAATAACTTTTTTGGAGAATGTATACACCAAGGTTTATCTTAATGGCAGAATCAACTTATACACAATGAAAAACATAGGAATTGACTCCAACATTGTGAGTTTATTGCAATTAGAAGCTGAAATATGACAAAAAGTATAGAATTTGGCGCCATTTTGAAAACTGTCATGGCGGCCATACTATCCATATCTATAATGTCCAACAAGTGGATTCATATTTATCTGTATCTGAACCATCTATTGAGACTTGTCGGACTATTCTAACTTTGGCTTCCTGACTATCTGCTGTATTGCAATATCCGTGGTTTTCATACAAATATTCAAGACCTTACAGTTGCGTCCAGAGAGTATGATATTCTTTTTTTGCTCAGAAACTTTGGTTTCTAATATGAGGCACTCATCTGAGCTCCTTTTAACTGGTTTTAAGAAGCCAATAATGTTGAAATGTGATGCCATCTCCAGGGCCAGGGGAATTGTAGTGTATATTAGGACTAAGTACCCAGGTTCTCATAATTCCTGCTATGAATGTGGATGTCATGAGATTCAGGTAATTCTATCTTCGATTGTCTTCTTACCATTATGGCTAAGATACAAGATGATGATAGAAGGGCCTCTTATGTCTTTGTTGGTGGTTTCAATGCTCACCATAGGGAGTGGTTAAGTTCTGTTTCTCCTACCGATCGCCATGGCTAGAGAGCTTTAGACTTTGCCTCTGAATTAGGCTGTGAGCAAATCACATATCTGGTAACTGCTTGGACCTCGTATACACTGACTCCCATGGCATTATAACAAGGAAGGTTGGTTCTCCAGTCGGGACATCTGATCATGCCTTGATTTCATTAGTAGTGAAGACTGAGTAGCCTGTCCCTGATGTATTATACACATGTGAAATTTATATAAAATCTCAAGCAGACTGGAATGGGATTTTACGTGATCTTTTGTGCTTGAATTGGTCATAATTGCAAAGTAGTATTGATCCCGTTGTCCCATTGAATGAGAATCTAGTCAACTTAATTAATTGATAGGAGTGGGTAGGATAAAACATACTCGGCAATAGTTCGTTCCTTTAATGTTAAAAAAAATGAGTACAGATCAAAGGATGAGCGGGTACTGTCCTTGGCCGACCTCCGTGCAAAGAGATACACATAGCGGGGAAAACATAATTATCGTACATTAGGTTGAACATTCCTACATCTCCCCTTTAAGATTAAAGCTTCATATTTAAAGTAAACATAGCATATTTGAAACATAGGCATTAATTTCTCCTTTTAGTTACAAAAATTAACAAAACTGGTAAGGTAATAACATATAAAGCAAAAGGAATTCAGCTATAACAAAGATAGTCCTTCGGACACAGCGCTGAAATATACATCAAGTTAAACAGGAGAAGAGGAACACATTAAACCCAAATAATTAGGATTGAAATATATGCAAAAAAATCGAAATATTTAAGGGATATTTATTGAACACAACTAAAATGAAACATTGTGAGTACCCTACTAGTACTACTTCTCTCCTGGGTGGGTACTGGGTGAGCCTCCTCTGAGGTAGTGGGAGTAAGTTCTCCCTGAGGTTGTGTGGGTGGTAGGGTTCTCAAATGCTTACGATTTCTTGTCAAAATTCTCCCGCTCCCATCCCACCTTATGCAATATTAGCAGTATCTATACTTTTCAATAACCACCCTGCTTCTATTCCAGGTTCGCGTGGTCACATTTTGGATAGCTACGCTCTCACCTATTTGTAGGGGGGAAAGATCCTTGGCTTTTTCATTTTACTTAGATGATAATCATTGCTTAACAACACTTCTTTCTTTCTCTCTTGCGGACAAGGTTTATAGCCAATGCTCGGTGACGAAATGGTGACTTTTTAACATTGACGAATCAGCTTGACTATCTTATCATATGAGATGTCATTTGGGGGCAAGTAAAGAGAACAAATGGTGTATTTTTTTCCTATATCAGTCTGTACAACCTTTGCCGATTATCCGCAGGTGGATAAGCAACAGTGCATGATGTCACAGATGCATCCACAATAGGCGCTATTTTGGCGGGCTCTTGTATTCGAAATTGGCGACCCATGGCCAGCAGTGCGGGAGACTTATCTATACCACGTAATGGTGTATTTCTATACTGCAATATTACCTGAGCTACCTTATCATTGTCTAGCCCTCCATTAGGTAAAGTATTGCCCATTAACGTTCTTTTGGCGATGCACCCAGCAGCTTCTGCCTGCCCATTGGACTGGGGGTAGTGAGCATGCGTCACTCTCATAGATACCCCCTACCTTTCCAAAGAAATGTTTCACTTCCATGCTCGTTAGATTCATGCCCTCATCCACTGATATTTCTTCAGGTGCTCCCCACTGCATAAAATATCTTCTAAAAATTAGGATCAATCTCACGAATGTATTTCCGTTAGTGGAGAAATATTTTTCCATTCATCTAGTCAGTCGATCGGCGTATACTATATAATGCCTCCCTGCTACTTGGAATAAATCAGCAACAGTTCTCTGAAACGGATATTCAGGAGGGGGAGTATATATAATACTGTCCCTTTTTTTGCGAAGGTGCTGCAACGTTGCAATCATAATACCACGCTTTGTAATTTGCTAAGTCACCTTCAATCTCTGGCCAATAAATCGCCTGTTGTGCTCTTCTGATCATGGAGTCAGTTGATTGATGATCTGAATGTAATACCTCTGGAACTACCAGATAAACATGCCCCTCATCATATGCACACGTGACTACTCTTTCAATGACACTGTCTATCACGTACAATGAAAAAAATATTTTAAGCAAGGCTCCACTTTAGAACTTGATGACGGCCAACCCCCTTCGTTGACACGTCGCTGCAATAGTAAATAATTAGGATCCTTGTCTGCCTCCCCACTTCTGGTGGTCAAGTCCAAAGTAATTACGTCAAATGCCAGTGATGACATCATGGAGGTTATACAAACTTCGTTCATAAGTTCTTCCTCTTCTTCGTCTTTGATGGTAGTTTCACTGCAAATCACTGGGTATCTTGATAATGTATCGGCTGCTGAATTTTTCTTTCCTGGTATATATTTTATGGTAAAGCTATATTGCATAGTTTTCTTCTTCAACCTTAGTAGTCTCGGGTTTGCAATATCTTTCAAGCTCCTATCCCCAAAGAGTTTTACCAAAGGTCTAAGGTCCGTGATTAAAATGAAATTCGGGTATCCCAATGAAGAGAACCTCAATTTCCTAAGGCACCACACTACTGCAGCCGCTTCCCTCTCAATGACGGCATAGCCGGCCTCCGCCTCCGTCAGGTGCCTGCTGCCACATAATGCCAGTTTCCACCCCCTTACAACAAAAAGGGGCATTGAGATCCTCGCAATTGCAATATTGTTGCAATATAACAAACCCCATTCCTTCTCTCCACCAATCAGTAATAATAGCAGTGCCCCTTGTCTTATCATAACATGTCAGTCTGTCGCCCAACATCTTGTAAATACTGTCCCGGGCTGCAATAAAACTATTTTGGAGGCTTTGGTCCCAATAAACTTTCCAATGAGGGGACTTCTTGAGAAGGTCCCTGAATGGTTCCTTTACTGGTGCTACAGCCACGAAAGGTGCAATTTGGTTCACGAGCTCAAACCATGATCTTATATCTGTGATCGTTGGGCTGACAGGCATGGGAAAGTTCTTAATGGCACTCATACACTCAATAGAAGGTCTATAATCATCCCAATCCAGTTCATACCCACAAGCTCTACCTGTATTTGACAAAGTCGGAATTTATCCGGATTTAGCATAATCATATTCTCTCCACATAATTGCAAAAATTCAAATGTATGCCAAAAGGCTCCCTCGACACTGTCGTTATATAACAATATGTCATCTATACACTTGTACTTTCTATGTACATCAATAATGACGTCATCGAACCTTTTCGTGTATGCATCGGGGGCCGACCAATGACCCATAGATGTTCGGAAATACTGGTATCTCTCCCATGGTGTAATAAAAGTTGTCAACTGTCGGCTTTCCTCATCTAACGGCACCTGGTGGAATCTGGCATAGGCATCAACTACAGTTTTATATGTATGAAGTGGCACACTCAGGACTATCAAAAGGAGCACATGTGTGATGCGTTTCTTGTTTGCAATTCTTATCAAGCTCTTGATAGTCACGGTCCTTCGTGGTTTACCATTTTTCTTTGTTACTAGCACACCAGTCTGTACCTGTACCTGCAGGGACCTCTCTAATTACCCCTAATTTGACATCTTCATCGAGCTGAGCCTTAACATCGGGCTCCCAATGCTTAGGAACTGGTATGGGTGTATGACATGCATAGGGGGTGGCACCTTCCCTCAAAGGAATGTGGTGAGGGGCTCCTTTTATCATCGGCAAAGGGTTTCTTGAAACGTTGAAAGTAGTCTTCGAAAAACATTGCAGCAGCTTGTCCCTCATCCTAGGGACATTTTCCTCCGTGGCAGCGTATGGCATCTCGCGCTCACGACCAACATCCCCTACCCGTGTCCGAACATTTTCTTCAGGCGTCTGGCGGGGTTTAGTCGACACAGAGGGTTCTGAGTGATATCACACATGGTAGCAACAGTATGTTGGGGAAGCTTTGCATGCACTAGGCCTAGTGATTTACACACTCCCAAAGACATATAAAAACGAGTAGCACCTTGCACAACAATAACACTAGTGCTCACTGATTTATCCCCCAATTCTATCAGCATATCAACAGCCCCATATAATTTTAATGACTTCTTCCCTGCGTGATTTACAATTACATTACACTGAGAGAGGTTAGGTACCTTCAAACCCAATTTTGGCAACAAATCTAGCCCTACTATTCACACTTCTGTCCTGGTGTCTTGAACAGCCTCAACAATGATACTCTCATATGGAAACTCATGCTTAATCTTTATTTTCACCATCGACAGTTTCCCCACTGCCGCACATAGGTCTTCCTACCGATTATCCGCAGGTGGATAAGCAACAGTGCATGATGTCACAGACGCATCCACAATAGGCGCTATTTTGGCAGGCTCTTGTATTCCTTGATGACAAAATTTAGCAAAGTGCCCCATAATACCACAGTGAAAACATTTAACATTATCAGCAGGACATTTTTCCTGCCAATGAGAACGACCTCCACAATTTTTACACCTGGTATCTGACTTACGGCTACCAGTAGGTTTCGAACTACCAAGGCTACGGCCGCCTCCCTTGTCACCATTGTTAGACCTATAACTAGAAATAACTTTACTTTCACCTTCTAACCCACTTTAAACTAGGCCTAAGCCTATCTCATCCCTCTTTACCAAACTAGCTAGGTTTGCTCTTCCCCGAGTGCTAATACTATCCTTTTCATCAGATCATAAATTTCACATTTACGTAATAATTTTTGTACAGTATTGAAATTTTCATGATCCTGTAAGATTTCTTCCTCAAGTCCCACATTGCTTAAACCACTTGTTATCCTGTGAAGTAACTCAAAATCATTCAGATCAGCATGGCAGTAAGGACATTTGAACCCACAATCTAAGGCCAATTGTTGGCACCTGTGCACGAAGGATTTCGCGGTTTCTTGATCGCCTTGTTGTGCTGAGAAAAACTTGACCCATGCCACTGCCTTATTAACAGACTTCATCATAATATCCTCCACTTTGTCAAATGCCACTACGCCGTTAATGAGTTCCACTGAGCCTCTGAGTGCGTTGCATCTATAGCCTTCCTTAATTTCTCCTCGCAGTTTAACCGGATACCAGTAAGTGCATTCTCTCCTGAAACGTTTCCTAAACCCAGCCAATTGCTCATAGAGTGACACCATTCTCTAAAACTGCTTTTCGTTACCTCATAGCTACACTTGCCATGTCACATGGCCTTAACACCTGCCTAGGGTGATCCATGTGGTTTTCCTTGTGCCATGAGGCCAACCAAAGCCTGTAACAAGTCCTGTCCCCCGTTGCCCCAGTGTGCCGGTGTTGCATTCCTGCTTGTAGTGCCCGTGGGGGAACGTCTTGCTGTGCCCCTGGGTGTATTTCAAGGGCCTTGTCTTAGTATCCTGTAGGTCCTGCTTTAGAAAGAGAATCACTGCCCCATGTGGGTAGGTTAAGAGGTACACGGCAATAGTTGGTTCTTTTAATGTTCAAAAGATTAGTACAGATCAATGGATGAGCGAGTACTGTCTTTGCCCGAACTCCGTGCAAAGAGATACACATAACGGGGAAAAACATATCGTATATTAGGTTGAACATTCTTATAATAGGCATATCCTTTCTCATGTGCGAAGGTACTGAGTGAAGGACAAACTGAGGTTCAATGATGATTGTAGAGGTGCTTATTTGGAGAAGAAGGAGGCCTATCATCTTTGGAAGGGTAACAGATCAGATTTGACCTAGAAGAACTATACTCAGCTTAGAGCTTTTGCTCTGAGAGTTTATGCTTTAACTGAAAAGGAATACAATCTAACCATTAAAGAACCCCTTTCTGGTACAACCCAGCAACATTAGTGGTGGACTACCTTTAAAACTGCTCCCTTTGGTGTAGATGCAACAGTTCCTCCTTTACTTAAACGAGATAGCTCAGTCACTCACTGTCCAAAGAAAAAGGCAACCTTTTCGGCTGATGCGTTTAACAGTGAACAGAGTAATGAGAAACTTGAACTTCCTCATTCCTGTTTTCCTAAGGCTAAACTTAATATTTTAGCTTTTCGAACTTGTGAAATTAAAGCTCTGTTGATGGACCATGATGTTTATGGAGGTGTAGACCCAAATGGTATTTTTCCTTTGTTTTTTATAAAGGCTGCAGATTTCTTAGCTCCAAAGTTATCTGTTATTTTGCACAAGTTAGCGAGAAGAGGAGCTTTTAGCACTTGTTGGAGAATTGGTAATGATACTCCACTATGCAAATGTGTTTTTGGTCGCTCAAGTCCAACTGATTACCACCCAATTTCTATAACTCCCATATTATCTAAAGATTTTGAACGTCTTCTGGCAAACATCTTGATAGGTTAGCTGAAGGTAATCATCTGTTTCCTAGTTTCCAATTTGGTTTTTGTGAAGGCTTTGGAGCATATGATGCCCTTCTTACAATCTCCAATGCTGTAGAGAAATCCCTTGATTGTGGTCAGGAAGTTCATATGATTGGCCCTGATTTTAGTGCTGCCTTCGACTGTGTTAATCATGATGCCCTTGTCTTCAAACTGAAACGGTTGGGAGTGAGTGGGTCATTTCTTTGCATTATTATTGAATTTTTAAGTAAGAGATCTTAAAGAGTTGTTGATTGGTACCATAGTGAGTATAAGAATGGGATATCTGGTGTTCCACAGGGGAGTGTTCTTGGCCCATTACTTTTCATACTACATACATGTGACATGTGGTTTGGCCTAGAAAACAAGCTTGTTCCATAAGCAGATGAAGCTACTCTCCTTACATTATTTCCATCTCCTGAATGTAGATCTGGGGTTGCTGAATCCCTTAATAGAGATCTAACTAAAATTAGTGCATGGTGCAAATCATGGGGTATGAAGTTAAATCCTAACAAAACTC
>NC_090746.1:45528025-45543025 GCF_036898095.1 Palaemon carinicauda | reverse complement strand
GAACCAAGGTCATTGTTAAACCCCATGACAATTGAGCTGATATAACGATAGTTAATTTGTAAAATAAAAGAGTTGCGTTAGGAAGTGATTCTGTGTGTGAATTAGAGTTATGTGAAATTACTAATAATGGGAAGATGTGAGCCACAACTCCGGCTCGCACAGATGAACGCACTTAGAATTTGATCAGGCAAGCGCGAAAACTACGTTCGTCAGAATAGTGACATTGTCAATAATGATTTCGATGTAATTGCAATTGGAAATGAGCCACCTGGAGGATTGATCGATTTTCCTTCAGCATTGAAATTAATAAATTAAGGGAACAAGGGATAATCGAGGAGAGCTTATCCCCCTGGGCTTCTCCAATTGTAGCTGTTAGGAAAAAGGATGGCTCGGTAAGATTGTAGGTTGATTACAGGAAGTTGAAAGCAGTCACTAAGGATAATCCATTTCCATTGCCCTCGATCGAAGAATTACTTGTGAAGGTACGGAATACAACTGTTGATTTAAAATCTGGATACTATCAATACCCATTCAGGAAGACAGTAAATGTAAATCGGCATTTATAGATAAAGATCAACTATTCCAGTTTAATTTTCTTCCTTTAAGTGTTGAATATTGTGACGGCGCCGAGTAAGGGTGTGAACTCAAAGGCAGATTGGAAACGACTGAGTTATATTATTGTGGAACACTCTCCTTATATACAAAACCTCAAGGCAACAGGACATGACAAGTTCACAAGACAGACAATATCACAGAGGAAAAACCAGACATGAATTTTCATGTTCGTTTTAGTGCGAGGGAAGAGCGAAGATACAAGCATAATATATACAAAAGGAATTATGTACAATTGTGTGAAACACGGTTGGTACATGGCTCCCCCCCTAAAAATGACATACTGTACATGTTAAATAGGGCGCCCTGATCTAGAGAGGCGAACTGTAGGCGGGTCATCTGGCAGAAGATAAGCAGGTTTTAGACGATCAATGGAGACCCAGTCTTCTTTGCCCCGAATGTTTAGGAGGAATGCTTTCGGACTGCGTCGGATCACAAGGAAAGGGCCCGTGTAAGGGGGCGTTAGTGGTGGCTTGCTGGTGTCGTTGCGCAGGAAGACGTGCGTTGCAGAGTGCAAGTCCGTTGGTATGTGATGCTTCGCTGGGGGCTTGTAAGTCTGGCGGCACGGAGTAAATTTTCCCACGACGTGACGTATGTGCTGGAGATCGTCGGAGGAGGTTGTATAAGGAAAAAATTCGGCAGGGACGACCAACGGGTCGCCATACACCATTTCGGCTGCCGAGACGTCGAGGGCGTCTTTAGGAGTGGTCCTTAGTCCAAGGAGGACCCAGGAAAGCTGAGTAAACCAGTTGCAATCCTTGCAGCGGGACATCAAAGCTGCTTTGAGGGTGCGATGAAAACGTTCAACCATTCCATTGGCAGCGGGGTTGTAGGCCGTTGTCTGATGTAGGGTGATGCCCAGGAGATTCGCTAATGACGTCCATAATTGAGAGGTGAAAGTGGTTCCCCTGTCAGAAGTAATATGCTCAGGGATACCGAATCTTGAAATCCATCCAGAGAGTAAGGCAGATGTACATGAGGCGGACGTTGCAGTTTCCATGGGAAGGGCTTCAGGCCAACGAGTGGAGCGGTCGATGACGGTAAACAGGTAACGCTGTCCTTGTGATGTGGGTAGGGGGCCTACAACGTCGACGTGAATGTGTGCGAAACGACGCTGAGGTTGAGGAAAGGTGCCCACTCCTGAATCAGTGTGTCGATGTACTTTGGAAGTTTGGCAAGAAGTACAGGCACGGACCCAATCCTTAGCATCCTTAGAAATGCCGTGCCAAATGAACTTTGCCTTCAGCAGCTGTGCAGTAGAACGGCACGAGGGATGTGAAAGGCTGTGGATGAGATCAAACACCTGTCGGCGCATGGGAGCAGGAATCCAAGGTCGCGGTCTACCAGTACTGACGTCACAGAGGAGGGTGGTGTTGGAGTCTTCGAGGGAAAACTCCTCCCAACGGAGGGACGTGCAGGATGTCCTACAAGCTTGATACTCTGGATCCTGTCGTTGGGCTGCAGCCAGGGCGTTGTAATCCAATCCCAGTTGAACGGCAGCCAACGTGTTTCTTGACAGGGCATCGGCAACGGGATTCATTTTCCCAGGGACATATTGGAGGGTGCAATTGTATTCAGCCACGGCGGAGAGATGTTGGCGTTGACGGGCGGACCAGGCGTCAGACTGTCGAGTGAAGGCGTGCACCAGAGGCATGTGGTCTGTGCGAATGACAAAGGGCGTACCTTCTAAGAAATGGCGAAAGTGACGGACAGCCAAGTGCACCACCAGCAATTCTCGATCGAAGGTAGAATAACCCGATTCTGCCTTGGACAGTTTTCTGCTGAAGAAGGCCAATGGGCGGGGTGAGCCTTTGACCACCTGCTCGAGTACTGCACCAATAGCGACGTCGCTGGCATCGGTGGAGAGAAGGAGAGGGGCGTGTGGGATAGGAAAAGTGAGAGCCGCAGCAGTTGATGGGGCCTTCTTTGCATTGCAGAAGGCTGCTTCTTGAAGGGGACCCCACTTCAGGTCCTTTGGCTTGCCCTTGAGGGAGGCGTAGAGGGGAGCAAGAGTGGCGGCAATGGCTGGCAGAAAACGGTGATAATAGTATCATGCCCAAGAATTCCTGCAGAGCTTTGACTGTCGAGGGCGCGGGGAAATTCTGAACAGCTGCTACCTTCTCAGGGAGGGGATGGACTCCTTCAGGAGTGATACGGTGCCCTAAGAACGACACTTCGTTGGCGCCAAAGATACACTTGTCGTACCGGACTACAAGGCCGTTTTGTTGCAGGCGGTCGAGCACGATGCGCAGGTGACGGAGGTGTTCCTCTTTTGAGGAGGAGAAAACAAGTATGTCGTCCACATAACATACACAGAAAGGGAGGTCCCCTAAGATGCCATCCATGAGACGTTGAAACGTTGCCCCAGCATTACGAAGGCCAAAACAGGAGTAATTGAAGGTGTATGTACCAAACGGAGTGGTGATGGCAGTCTTGGGGATGTCTTCTGGGTTCATAGGCACCTGATAATACCCCTTCAAGAGGTCGAGCGTGGAGAAAACCTTCGCTTTGTGCAGGTAGGAGGTTACATCGGCAATGTTTGGGAGGGGGTAGTGATCCGGTTCTGTTTGCATGTTCAGGCGCCTGTAATCCCCGCACGGACGGAGGGAGCCGTCTTTCTTCAGAACGATGTGTAAGGGTGACGACCATGGGCTGGAGGCCTTTTGGCAAAGGCCCATTTTCTCCATTTCGGCGACCGTCTGTTTGGCGGCTGCCAATCGTTCCGGTGCCAGACGTCTGAATTTTGCGAAGACTGGGGGTCCCGTCGTCTTGATATGGTGATAAATACCGTGCTTGGCAGGAACCGTGGGCGTTTGGCGAAGTTCTGGACGGAAAACTTCCGGGTACGACGTGAGGAGGTGTGCGTAGGCCTCCGTGGGTGCGCTGATGTGGAGAGCGAGGTTAGAGGGGGCGGGTTGAAGAGGTGTCGACAAGTACGAGTCTGCGTTGACCAATCGTCGGTGGGCGACATCGACCAGAAGGTGGAAATGAGAGAGGAATGTTTTCATTTCTTCGGTGGACGTAGATACTTGTAGATTCATTACTGTTGATTCTCTTGATACTAAAATTGATTTATGTTGAACGCTGGTTCTTGAAGATCTTTCTCTGGTTCTTAGAGTTTTATTCGCTGCCACCAATTGTTAGCGTGGTACTGTTATAAACACACATTAGTTTTCCAATCAAATATCTCTTCAATGTGGTGTAATGTTTAGACTTGGTAGGTTACTTCTTCTTCTGAATAAGTCTAAGTAAGTTAACTTTAAAACAGTTTATTTCTTTAAAAACAGTTATTAACATCTCCATCATAGGAGTATAGATGGTTTGGTCGGATGACCGTTCCGTATGACATCTTGACCAGAAAGTGACTAAAATATCCATATTGATATTAAAGTCTAATTAGTTATCTCAGCACTTAATGATTTATTGTAAACACAACATTAATACCGGAAGGTACTTAGATCCGTTTGAGAGACAACTCTTTCTTACGGCTTGGTTGTGTTTACTCTTCATGAAAAATGTTACATTGCAATTGAATAGCAGTGTCTTGAGTTTTGCATTCTGGTTAGGACTGACTATGGCATTTCTCACACTTGCTCCTAACTTCCATATTGACCTCTTAGGTCATGGATTTAAACATGTAATTTTACATACATTACATATATATAAGTATCATTCGGTTTTTTAATATTCATATGTTGGTGCGCATATTCCTGTTGCTAAATTAAGCGCTTTTCTTTACTTTCTGATTTTTTTTCCGATATGACGTTTTTAAAGGAGATTAAACCATGTGATGGAGCAATTGAAAATAAAATTTTCGAGGGAGTAAGATCATTGCTCAGAAAATCTGATATGACTGTTTTGTCTCTAGTATCTTGGGCAAAACCCCAAGCTATTGAAAGTGAAAACTTAAATGGGATTATAATATAATTTTATTGCTACGAATTTTTTCGATAACATTTTTAATATTTAAATGTGATATGATTAATAAATCTGCGTTTCATGAAAACGTCTTAATTCTATAATATATCAATAAGTTTACCTGTTCTAAATGTAATATATGTTTCAAACAAAGATGAGGTTTTGATTTATGAGCTAACTGGTATGGTGGTCTTTGTTGTCTCTACCCTCTTAACGAGAGAATGCCCTGTCGAAGTAATCGTGCTTCAACAGGAAATATTGTTTTCATATTGAAGCATTGTGATGGGTAAAAGGGGTCTCGAACTTGGGGAAATTTCTTCCCCTATTCGAAACCAATTTTCTCTCTCTCTCTCTCTCTCTCTCTCTCTCTCTCTCTCTCTCTCTCTCTCTCTCTCTCTCTCTCTCTCTCTCTCTCTCTGAATATTGATTCGACCTTCTCCTAATTTTAAAAACTTTTTTTCTTGTTGCTGTCCAAACACTATGATTAAATTTCCTTTATCATATATATACAGTATATATATATATATATATATATATATATATATATATATATATATATATATATATATATATATATACATATATATATATATATATATATATAATATATATATATATGTCCCATGTAGACGGATAATGAGACGTCGGAATATAGGTGTTCTTCATTTTTTTCAAAATGTTCGTTCATGAGTACACTGTACACCTACCCTCTCATGTGAGGGCCTTGTCTACTCGAGCACCCAAAGGCAACTAAACACCCCTCGCTATCAAAATGCAATCTTGCTACAACAACATGCTGAGTTATAGGTTTTTGTGAAATTCTCATGATTATAGAGTTCATTTACCTTGACGTGCAACACATATCTACAAACAAGAATTAGGACATTACTCCCCCACCCAAGCTCCTCACTTCAGGAGGAGGTGCGCTCTCGCCCTCACTAGTCTATGATAAATGGAGGACACTTCGACCAGGAATAGGCATGGCATATACTAAACAGAAATGCAACATAAAATATATATAGAAATCACCCAAAAAAATAACACTTCTTCCACAAAAAAATAAAAATAAAAATGAAATCTTGCATGTAAAAATGTAGACAATACAATATAGATAATTCCACTCATTTCTTCTTAAGACCTCTGCAACTAAAATAAAGAATACCAAAAGTAAAAAAAAAAAAATCATAACATCAGTCTTACGCAACCTCATCAATAACCTCCCTCTGGTTGCGGGCAATACAGGCTTTTTACGTGGGACAGGGATAGGAATAGATATTCCTTCTTCCCTCGATTTTACTTGTCCAGGTTTACGGCACAATTTCGCAACACAACTCACCCAACTGTTTCGCCATTTATTCAAATCACTACTACACATACCTTTGCAACTATCAACCGGTGGCCACTAGCCGTTTTCCCGAGAAAATCAGTCATCTTCCTGCCCTTCTCTTATAACATTAAATATAAGGTATTCACATCTACACATTCTCTAACACTGCCTATCCTAGAGGCTGAACTTTAATCCCGCAGCCACTTGCCATTCGGGAGCCGCTCCGGCCCCAGCAACCAGGAATCATATAAAGACATGAATAATACAGCATCCACCTGACGGATCTCAGTTGACCTATTTAATCTCTGATTGTTTTTAGATTCACTCAGCAACGTTATACGTATTGCCACACTCAGAAAATTTACCACATTATATATATACATTAAGCATCAACATAAGAACACATTGTTATCATCAAGTTTATTTTAAAAAAAATTTCTACTCATCAACTCGAGGAATGTCACGTATGCAGGGCTAAGGAGGAACACTTTTGAAAACTATGTCTTCAGGCACCACATGTATGTGTGCCTGATGATGTTCAGACACTGCGCCATTAATAAAGCTTTGTATCACAACTATGTTAGATATAACCATCTTGACTCGATACGGACCCAAATACACTGGCTCTAGTTTGTGTTTCCTAGGTTGTAATCGTTTCAAATACACACGATCTCCCACAAATACTTTTACCGATGCAGTTTTGAACCAACCATCATACTTTGAGCTGTGTTTTTCATTAGCTCTTTTCAAAAACATTTCAGTGGTGTTCATTACTCTCTGTAAGAGATTTAATAAACATACATGGTATTGCTCAGTTGAATAATTTGGCAATTGTTGCGAATTAATGAGTACCGTATATGGTAATGCAGGATCCTTTCCATGCACTAAAAAGAAAGTCGTGTCCCTAAGCGAAGCATTATAACAATGTGCAAAGCTAGCTCAGCTGTAGGAAGCATGGCGTGCCAATGAAGGGGGTCATAAGCCTCTAAAAACGTAAAATTCCCACTACTTCCCTATTATGCGATTCCACTAAGCCATTTGCTGAAGGCCTATATGTGGTCACTGAAAAGTGTTTAATTTTCATCAAGTCCGTGACCGATTTCACCACCTTATTTATAAACTCAAGACCATTATCACTTATCAAAATTTCCGGGCAACCAAACCTGGCAATGAAAGAGCACAGCGCCTGGGCTAATGAATTTGCAGATTTATCCAACATTGCGTAAGTATGAGTGTACCGAGTAAATGCATCCACAAATACACATTCATACCTATGTTGGTTTAAACCAGTAGGAAATAGTCCTACCACATCCATATCCACTCTATAAGATTTAATAGGAATCACAGGCCACTTTCTGGCTTCCGGTAAAGTGTTTTTATGATCTTTGAAACAGTTACAAGCATGAAGACCTTTTATATAATTCTCTATAGATTTTTTCATTCTTAACCAAAAGAGGGATTCACCTGCTCTCCTTAATGTTCTATCAGTCCCTAAATGCCCTGCATACGGACTTGCATGTACAATGTGGATGGCTTGATTAATTCAAGAGGGAGGAAGAAATACCCGTACACAAAATTCCCCTCCCCTCTTCTCGTAAGCACAATATAAGATATCATTTTCTAAAAAAATTATCACGAGGCACATTCAGAAATGACGGATAACTCTTCGATTCCCTTTTAATCACTGCTCGCATTCTTTCCCTCCATTCCTCTTTTTTCTTTCCCTCTCGGACTTCTATGTCCCAATCTCCCAAGTCAATCAAACCTGCATCATCAGGGCATTCATTCTGGACAGCCCTGGTCATGTCCTCGGCCACCCACTTATATTTAACTTCGCCGCTCATATCTCTCTCTCTCTCTCTCTCTCTCTCTCTCTATCTCTCTCTCTCTCTCTCTCTCTCTCTCTCTCTCTCTCTCTCCACTCGTGTATTCTGAATGCTCGTCGGGAGAATTCACATCCCGTTCTCTATTTTCTCTATTTTGATGGGGGTCTTCAATATTTTGGTTACGTTCTTCGTTCCTCTTTTGTGCCCTAGTTGCTACTCTTATTGCTGCACCTCTAGAGAGAGCATCAGCTACCTTGTTAGCTTTACCTTCTATGTGGTGAAAACCCTTTATATCAAACTCTAACAATCTCTCAATCCATCTCGCTTGTCGAGAGGTCGAATCATTTTTATAATGCAAATCACTTGAGCGCGATGATCACTTTACAACTCAATCGATTGGCCTTATAAAAAGAACCGATGCACCTCTAGAACCCAGAGAATAGCCAAAGGCTCTCGATCGAATGTACTATAATTCTTTTCTGCCCCTTTTAATGCCGGGGAAGCAAAGCAAATGGGTCGCTCTCTGCCTTTATCATCTCGTTGAGAATCTTCGCTGCAATAGCTACGCTACTCGCATCTGTTGTCACTAAAAACAGGCAATCAAATCTAGGATATGCGAGTAATTCATTGCTAGTTAAGGAAGCTTTCAAATGGTTAAAAGCCCTTTCTCCTTCCATTCCCCAATTTATTACTTTTTGTTTCTTTCAAGCATCTAAGGGTCTCGCTATCTCTCCAAAACCTCTTATGAATTTACGGTAATACCCAGCGAGCCCAAGGAACCCAGCTACTTCCTTAGAGTTACGTGGCCTGGGGAAATCTCTAATAGCCGCTACTTTACTAGGGCAGGGTTGGATACATTCTGGGGTTATTATGTGACCTAAATATTCAACCTGTTTACAAAAAAAATTTGCACTCTGACAAATTTATTTTCATACCATTACGTCACAAGATATGCAAACAATTCGTCGAAAGACAATTGGTAAAATGACAACTCGTCAAATGACAATTCGCCGAAATGACAGCTCGTCGAAATGACAATTCGTCGAACTGACAATTCGTCGAACTAAAAATTCATCGAAATGAATGGTAGTTTGAAATAATTTCTGTTTTTAGGTATCTAATATCAAACATTTCACTATAGCCCATGAGCTAAATGGAATTCATCAAGACCGAGCGAGGTGCTAGAAAACTTTTGGATGAAGGTTTCTTACACAATTGATAAGAAACATTGTGATAAAAAATACTGGAGATGTGAAAAACGGAGTGAATGGGGAGCAAGATTATAAACTATTGATGATATGATTCAAGGAAATCCTTCACGGGATTACCATCCGCCAAATGATACTCGAAATGCTGCCTTGTAAGTTGTTAATGAAATTAAGCAAAGGGTTTGTGAAACCGAAGAAGTGACTGGCTGCATAGTATATAATGCAACATGTAATATGCCTTTGAGTGTTGCAGGAGCACTACCCAAAAAAATCTTCTCTTTTGAGAACAGTGAATAGGAAAACGTCCGTAGAAGAAGATGAAGACTTAAACGTTATGACAAGAGGTTAGAATTTTAAGTTGTCTGAAGACGAAAAAGTGATTATTTATGGAACTGCTAGAAATTTGACCTTTTATCCCAAAACTGTATTTGGTTTTGTGATGGCACATTCAACTGTGCGCCAGTTAATTCACAGTAGTACACTATCCATGCTCTAATTCCTAAAAATAAAACCTTACCATTGCTATACTATTTGTCGGGCTCAAAGGACGAAGAGACTTATGACATTATTTTCACATTTATAAATCAAAGCCGAAGCTTGAATTTTTCATCCATTATGATAGACTATGGCCAATTCGACCAGTTGTCATTTCGACGAATTGTCAGTTCGATGAATTTTCATTTCAACGAATTGTCATTCGACAAGTTGTCATTCTACCAATTGTCTTCCAACCAGTAGTCAGGCTACCACGTCACAATGCTTCTAAAGCTTTATGAATATTATTATTATGTTCTTCACCTGTTTTCCTTGTAATCATGATATCGTCTAAATAAACAATAAAATTATGGCCAATTAAGGGAGACAAAACCGCCATCATTACTCTAGAGAAATTGCTTGGAGCATATTGTACCAACCGTGTTTCAGACAATTGTACATAATTCCTTTTGTATATATTATGCTTGTATCTTCGCTCTTCCCTCGCACTAAAACGAACATGAAAATTCATGTCTGGTTTTTCCTCTGTGATATTGTCTGTCTTGTGAACTTGTCATGTCCTGTTGCCTTGAGGTTTTGTATATAAGGAGAGTGTTCCACAATAATATAACTCAGTCGTTTCCAATCTGCCTTTGAGTTCACACCCTTACTCGGCGCCGTCACATTGGTGACCCCGGAAGTCGACTCGCTCCCACTGCCTTCCACCCCCACCTCCCTCGCCCCTCCATCGTTGGTACTATGACGGAGACTACATTAATTGGCGCCGCGGCCGCCCCATTGAAACTTTCACCGTTTGCCACCGGAGAGGCGTTTGCTTGGTTTCAACGCGCTGAAGTCCACTTTCGTATCAGGGGCGTGACTCGCTCAACCACCAAAGCGGATTATGTTCTCGCGGCGATACCCGAGGACACCTTCCCAGAAATATCCGACTGGCTTTGTGAACAAGGAGACACCCCAATAGCGTATGACGCCCTCAAATCATACCTTCAGCAGCAGTACTCGCCGTCGCCAGCCGCCCGTATAGCAAAGCTTTTTCAGCTCTCGCAACAACCGTTGGGGGACCAAAGGGCTTCGCTTGCCCTCAGGGAAATGACCAGTATCGCTCGCCTTCAACCTGCCGCAGACGGCTCTCCTCGTGAGGTGAACCTACTCCGTGCCCTTTGGATACGCCGTTTACCTGAACCTGTACGCGCTGCCATACCCGATGTCGATAGTTTACCCATAAAGGACTTGATGACCAAAGCCGACGCCCTTATGGACAGCCACTTCAAGACCTCCATCAACGCCTCCACCCCTGACGACGAGGATGCCTATTCAACGTCAACCGAAGCTGACATGAATGCCGTAGGACATAAACGCCTACCCCGTGACGTGCCGAAGCGGCGACACAGCCGCCCACCACCCACCAATCGATCGCGCCCCAACGAACGACTTCTACAGCCACTTACTACCTCCCATCCACCGCAGTTTTGCTACTACCACTTCAGATTCGGGGCAACCGCGAAGAAATGTGCCAAAGATTGTCAGTGCCCAAAAAACGTGTAAGCAGGCCATCGCTTGAGGCGGTGGCCTCCCATGTTTCTAATCTGTTCTTTTTACAGGATGCAGGAATGGGCGTGCGATTTTTGGTAGACACGGGTGCTTGTCGTTCTCTTTTGCCAAGGAAATTCTTCAAGGCACAACGTAGTCTGTCTACATCTGCCGACGTCCGCTTGGTAGCTGCCAACGGATCTGCGATACTCACCTACGGTTACGAGAACCTCACATTATCGTTCGGAAACGGTAAATTCAATTGGAAGTTTCTCGTTCCTGACGTCACAATGCCAATCCTTGGTGCGGATTTCCTCTCTCATTTCCACCTTCTGGTCGATGTCGCCCACCGACGATTGGTCAACGCAGACTCGTACTTGTCGACACCTCTTCAACCCGCCCCCTCTAACCTCGCTCTCCACATCAGCGCACCCAAGGATGCCTACGCCCACCTCCTCACGTCGTACCCGGAAGTTTTCCGTCCAGAACTTCGCCAAACGCCCACGGTTCCTGCCAAGCACGGTATTTATCACCATATCAAGACGACGGGACCCCCGGTCTTCGCAAAATTCAGACGTCTGGCACCGGAACGATTGGCAGCAGCCAAACAGACGTTCGCCGAAATGGAGAAAATGGGCCTTTGCCAAAAGGCCTCCAGCCCATGGTCGTCACCCTTACACATCGTTCTGAAGAAAGACGGCTCCCTCCGTCCGTGCGGGGATTACAGGCGCCTGAACATGCAAACAGAACCGGATCACTACCCCCTCCCAAACATTGCCGATGTAACCTCCTACCTGCACAAAGCGAAGGTTTTCTCTACGCTCGACCTCTTGAAGGGGTATTATCAGGTGCTTATGAACCCAGAAGACATCCCCAAGACCGCCATCACCACTCCGTTTGGTACATACACCTTCAATTACTCCTGTTTTGGCCTTCGTAATGCTGGGGCAACGTTTCAACGTCTCATGGATGGCATCTTAGGGGACCTCCCTTTCTGTGTATGTTATGTGGACGACATACTTGTTTTCTCCTCCTCAAAAGAGGAACACCTCCGTCACCTGCGCATCGTGCTCGACCGCCTGCAACAAAACGGCCTTGTAGTCCGGTACGACAAGTGTACCTTTGGCGCCAACGAAGTGTCGTTCTTAGGGCACTGTATCACTCCTGAAGGAGTCCATCCCCTCCCTGAGAAGGTAGCAGCCGTTCAGAATTTCCCCGCGCCCTCGACAGTCAAAGCTCTGCAGGAATTCTTGGGCATGATCAACTATTATCACCGTTTTCTGCCAGCCATTGCCGCCACTCTTGCTCCCCTCTACGCCTCCCTCAAGGGCAAGCCAAAGGACCTGAAGTGGGGTCCCCTTCAAGAAGCAGCCTTCTGCAATGCAAAGAAGGCCCCATCAACTGCTGCGGCTCTCACTTTTCCTATCCCACACGCCCCTCTCCTTCTCTCCACCGATGCCAGCGACGTCGCTATTGGTGCAGTACTCGAGCAGGTGGTCAAAGGCTCACCCCGCCCATTGGCCTTCTTCAGCAGAAAACTGTCCAAGGCAGAATCGGGTTATTCTACCTTCGATCGAGAATTGCTGGCGGTGCACTTGGCTGTCCGTCACTTTCGCCATTTCTTAGAAGGTACGCCCTTCGTCATTCGCACAGACCACATGCCTCTGGTGCACGCCTTCACTCGACAGTCTGAAGCCTGGTCCGCCCGTCAACTCCGACATCTCTCCGCCGTGGCTGAATACAATTGCACCCTCCAATATGTCCCTGGGAAAATGAATCCCGTTGCCGATGCCCTGTCAAGAAACACGTTGGCTGCCGTTCAACTGGGATTGGATTACAACGCCCTGGCTGCAGCCCAACGACAGGATCCAGAGTATCAAGCTTGTAGGACATCCTGCACGTCCCTCCGTTGGGAGGAGTTTTCCCTCGAAGACTCCAACACCACCCTCCTCTGTGACGTCAGTACTGGTAGACCGCGACCTTGGATTCCTGCTCCCATGCGCCGACAGGTGTTTGATCTCATCCACAGCCTTTCACATCCCTCGTGCCGTTCTACTGCACAGCTGCTGAAGGCAAAGTTCATTTGGCACGGCATTTCTAAGGATGCTAAGGATTGGGTCCGTGCCTGTACTTCTTGCCAAACTTCCAAAGTACATCGACACACGGATTCAGGAGTGGGCACCTTTCCTCAACCTCAGCGTCGTTTCGCACACATTCACGTCGACGTTGTAGGCCCCCTACCCACATCACAAGGACATCGTTACCTGTTTACCGTCATCGACCGCTCCACTCGTTGGCCTGAAGCCCTTCCCATGGAAACTGCAACGTCCGCCTCATGTACATCTGCCTTACTCTCTGGATGGATTTCAAGATTCGGTATCCCTGAACATATTACTTCTGACAGGGGAACCACTTTCACCCCTCAATTATGGACGTCATTAGCGAATCTCCTGGGCATCACCCTACATCAGACAACGGCCTACAACCCCGCTGCCAATGGAATGGTTGAACGTTTTCATCACACCCTCAAAGCAGCTTTGATGTCCCGCTGCAAGGATTGCAACTGGTTTACTCAGCTTCCCTGGGTCCTCCTGGGACTAAGGACCACTCCTAAAGACGCCCTCGACGTCTCGGCAGCCGAAATGGTGTATGGCGACCCGTTGGTCGTCCCTGCCGAATTTTTTCCTTATACAACCTCCTCCGATGATCTCCAGCACATACGTCACGTCGTGGGAAAATTTACTCCGTGCCGCCAGACTTACAAGCCCCCAGCGAAGCATCACATACCAACGGACATGCACTCTGCAACGCACGTCTTCCTGCGCAACGACACCAGCAAGCCACCACTAACGCCCCCTTACACGGGCCCTTTCCTTGTGATCCGACGCAGTCCGAAAGCATTCCTCCTAAACATTCGGGGCAAAGAAGACTGGGTCTCCATTGATCGTCTAAAACCTGCTTATCTTCTGCCAGATGACCCGCCTACAGTTCGCCTCTCTAGATCAGGGCGCCCTATTTAACATGTACAGTATGTCATTTTTAGGGGGGGAGCCATGTACCAACCGTGTTTCACACAATTGTACATAATTCCTTTTGTATATATTATGCTTGTATCTTCGCTCTTCCCTCGCACTAAAACGAACATGAAAATTCATGTCTGGTTTTTCCTCTGTGATATTGTCTGTCTTGTGAACTTGTCATGTCCTGTTGCCTTGAGGTTTTGTATATAAGGAGAGTGTTCCACAATAATATAACTCAGTCGTTTCCAATCTGCCTTTGAGTTCACACCCTTACTCGGCGCCGTCACAATATTCAACACTTAAAGGAAGAAAAATAAACTGGAATAGTTGATCTTTATCTATAAATACCGATTTACATTTACTGTCTTCCTGAATGGGTATTGATAGTATCCAGATTTTAAATCAACAGTTGTAAAATTTTACTATCCCGTACCTTCACAAGTAATTCTTCGATCGAGGGCAATGGAAATGGATTATCCTTAGTGACTGCTTTCAACTTCCTGTAATCAACCCACAATCTTACCGAGCCATCCTTTTTCCTAACAGCTACAATTGGAGAAGCCCAGGGGGATAAGCTCTCCTCGATTATCCCTTGTTCCCTTAATTTATTAATTTCAATGCTGAAGGAAAATCGATCAATCCTCCAGGTGGCTCATTTCCAATTGCAATTACATTGAAATCATTATTGACAATGTCACTATTCTGACGAACGTAGTTTTCGCGCTTGCCTGATCAAATTCTAAGTGCGTTCATCTGTGCGAGCCGGAGTTGTGGCTCACATCTTCCCATTATTAGCAATTTCACATAACTCTAATTCACACACAGAATCACTTCCTAACACAACTCTTTTATTTCACAAATTAACTATCGTTATATCAGCTCAATTGTCATGGGGTTTAACAATGACCTTGGTTCCTTCCGGAAGAGGGCGACACGGGGTCACTGATATGCTCATAAGTGTCTGGGGAGACAACACTTCTCCTCTCTCATGTACAGCTGTTACCTTACTTAAATGTCTCTCCGAGCTTGCACAAGCACTTACTCCCTCATGACTTTCTATCGGC